>NC_090648.1:309285227-309585227 GCF_040937935.1 Hyperolius riggenbachi
GCTCAAATTCAAACCTGTAGTTTATCGGGGAGGTCTGTTCTCTGGATTATAGTATTACCATTAAGTCATTTATTAATCAAAAAACAGCATTCCTCCCTTTAAGAACATTCCTGCATTTGTAATGTTACAGCCTGTAATTAAAATGGATTTAACAGAGATTTTTACCACTTGATTTAGACAACCTGCTTAAAGAGGGCTTGAATGCTATTAATCAAATGGAAAAATAGTAAGGCTGCATTAGTTAAACTTTTCTGTAGTGGCTGCCTCTAACAGACCAGAAGTTGAGGGACTTCAAGGCTTACAAGAGGGCTGTTTAAGACCCCAAAATAGATCGATAACTATTTTGGTAGCCAGTAATCAATAAATTATACACAAATGGCAAATTTTACAAAATTATAATATTCAATAATCAGATGAGCGAAAAGTCTCCTTTCCATCTGAATGCTTGAAGGAAAAAAAAAAACTAAACAATAACCTCAACGAACAAAGCTAACTGTCTGAGTTAACACTGGGCTCTAAGCTCTCATTTAAGCCACATATTCTAACATTATAAACCTCTTGCTACATCCATCTCAAAGATATCTCCAGGATTTTTCCCTTGCTTAGGTAACCTCCCCTTATTCTCATATTCAGGACTTTTTTAGGCATGTCACCACTCCTTTGAAGTCTCCACTGCAGCCTGTCCATCATGCTCTGAGCCTGTAAACCTTCAAATACATCATCAAACTGCAACTCTTCAGACAAGCTGAAATTTTGAGGCTCCCTGCCTCATCTGCTAACACCTTCCCAAGCCACAATGTATGTTTATTCTTGGCAAAATGTATTTAGCTCTAGACAGTTGGATGAACACAACTGATGAACAGTTTAAGTAAACACAGTCTATCTGTAAGAAATGATTGCAGCCACCCAGGAAGCATAAGACATCTGCTGCTGCTGCTAACAATAATAATAATAATAATAATAATGTATTGAAGTCCATAGAACTTAATAAGCAGACAACTACAATGACTAATAAAAACACAAAAGGATTCCTCTAAATGGCTTTACCGCCCCTCAATAATATCAAAACAGAACACACAGTGATATACAATGAGGCTGGGAGCACACTTGTCACACATGTGCAGAAAACCATGCATTTTCTAGCAAATGTCTTTCTGCATTTTTCTCTGCATTTGCATTTTTCATGTGTTTGCATTTTTATTATATGCCTTTTCAAAAAAGAAAAAGTTTCTAAATGTAAAAACAGTTGCATGCATACATACAACATACAAGGAAAATGAACTTGCTGTGCAATTTTAAAATGCTCATAAAATTGCATTGTGAATACTGTGGTTTTGCATCCGTTTACTGCTGTAAGGCAAAACCCATGCAGTTTTAATAAGTGTGTTCCCAGCCTATTGTGGTTACAGCTGGAAGGCTCTCTCTGGTGGTATGATGCATAGTAACTCTCACTCTTACAATACAGCATGTGGCAGCAATACAAGTAACAATCATAACCATAGAAAACAAATAATAAAAATACCAAAAGCTCAATTGTGAAATGTTTTGCAAACATATCTGCTGCTTGTAATGATAAAAATAAAATAACCTGTGTCTACTTAAACATACCAACTAAGGTCATATAAAGTACCGTATATATTATTCTGTGACATAATCATGCCATACAATATACAGTACATAGACTACAAGAGCTCAGATCATGGACCTCATAATAAATCAGTAATGACAAGCAATGATATAATTACCAGACCCAACTGCTAGTACAAAGAAGGGCGAGGAGATGGGAGGAAGCTAGCACTGTTCTTAATGTGTTATGGCATTTGGTTACCTCATCCTATCCTCCGCTTCCCCAACAGTCTAACCTTCCGTTTTATGTAGCAACTCTAGGCCTTGGCCTGTGCAGTCATTTCAGACATCTGGGAATGGTAATTTTCCCACAATGCTATTTGCCCACTCCATAGTGATGAAAACCATATCTACAACATAATGCTACTCAGCATGCCTCAGTGTAGTGATGTTGTTTGCAAAGTGATTAGTATTGGATTTCCTGCCATATATAGCATTCTGTGCTGAAAAAAAATAATTCTACTCTGGTGCTATTAACATTTACAGTGACCCAGACTCCCCATAGACTTTTCACCAACCTAAAAACAAGCTTCTGGGTTGGTCAGACTAAGGACCACCCCAAGCTCTGTTGGTCGAGACACAGATTGTATGATAAGGACTCTATAAAGAAAAAGATAGACTCTGCCTCATATAGCATATTTTCTTTTTTTGAGTTCACAGTTTGGGTCTTATTACAGCACACCTGAAGTGAGAGGGTTATGATCATATTTAATTTCTTTTAAACAATGCACATTGCCTGGTTGTGCTCACCTCTGATACTTTTAGCCATAGACCCTAAACAAGCATGTTGATTAGGTGTTTCCAACTGAAGCTTGACTGGTTTAGCTTTACGCTTGTTGCTGTTTAGCTTTTGCTTACTGTCAAACAGTCTTTGCAAGTAATTCTACAGCTTGAATTCTAATGCGGTTATCATGAGTTAGGTGCATTAGTTTACATTTATCAGCATTAAATATAACTGTTGATTTTACCATTCTGTCAAGAGCTTTCTGTAATTTGTCACCATCCTAATGAATATTAATAATTCTACACAAATTTGTATCATAAGCAAAAACGCGGCATTACTTTCAATTTCACCTAGCAAACCACTAAATAAAGTATGAACACAACTGGATCAAATACTTATTATCCCACAGTGATCCATTTCAGTATGTTCCATTTATAACTATCCTGAGTTGAATAGGTCCAAATTCTTTAAGTTGTGAAGCAGAACGCAATTTTTGAGGGCAAATTGCATTGAAATCAATGGTGCCAACTTTGGCAATTAAAAGCAAATCCTGATAATGGCAATTTTTTTTTTTTAGACATTGGAGTTTGAGAAAATCAATCCTAAATTTACGGTCGGAAAACAGTTTTTTTCCCCATCCGTATTGCAAATTTACATACAATACAGACCAAACGTTTGGACACACCTTCTCATTCAAAGAGTTTTTTTATTTTCATGACTATGAACATTGTAGATTCACACTGAAGGCATCCAAACTATGAATTAACACATGTGGAAGAATAGTACATAACCAAAAAGTGTGAAACAATTGAAAATATGTCATATTCTAGGTTCATCAAAGTAGCCACCTTTTGCTTTGATTACTGCTTTGCACACTCTTGGCATTCTCTTGATGAGCTTCAAGAGGTAGTCACCTGAAATTGTTTTTACTTCACAGGTGTGCCCTGTCAGGTTTAATAAGTGGGATTTCTTGCCTTATAAATGGGGTTGGGACCATCAGCTGTGTTGTGGAGAAGTCAGGTGGATACACAGCAGTTAGTCCTACTGAATAGACTGTTAGACTGTATTATGGCAAGAAAAAAGCGGCTAAGTAAAGAAAAACGAGTGGTCATCATTACTTTAAGAAATGAAGGTCAGTCAGTCAGTCCAAAAATTTGGGAAAAACTTTGAAAGTGTCCCCAAGTGCAGTCTCAAAAATCAAACGCTACAAAGAAACTAGCTCACATGCAGACCGCCCCAGGAAAGGCAGACCAAGAGTCACCTCTGCTGCGGAGGATAACTTCATTCGAGTCATCAGCCTCAGAAATCGCAGGTTAACAGCAGCTCAGATTAGAGACCAGGTCAATGCCATACAGAGTTCTAGCAGCAGACATATCTCTAGAAAAACTGTTAAGAGGAGACCGTTAGAGATGGCCCGAACCTCCGATTTTCGGTCCGCGAACCGGGTTTGCGAACTTCCGCAGAAGTTTCGGTTCGCACGTACTTTCACGAACTGCAATAGACTTCAATGGGGAGGCGAACTTGGAAAACTAGAAACACTTATGCTGCTGGCCAGAAAAGTGATGGAAAAGAAGTTTCAAGGGGTCTAACACCTGGACCCCCAGGTGGCGAAGTGGGATACATGCCAAAAGTCCCGGGGAAAAATCTGAATTTGACGCAAAGCAGCGTTATGGGCAGAAATCACCATTGAATGCTAAATTGCAGGCCTAACGTGCTTGAAAACATCTTGCATGTTTATACATCATTTATAACACACCTGATTTCACAAAATTCACAAATAATACCTTTTTGGAGGAAAAGTAAGAATAAAACGTAGCTTTTAATTTATAACTCTAAAATAGAATATGTACAGAGACTACTCATAACGGACACATGAAAAAATTGGGTTGGTGGACATCATGTTATTAGTCACTTCGACAGACCTGCCAATTTCCCAATATAGACTTATTATATCCCTACACACAAAACCCTACGTGTTTCGTTTCTTTAAATTAGAAAATTCACCAGGAGTGAACAGTAATAAAGTGCTAGAGTGCCAAAACGTGCTAAAATAATAAAGACATAATAAAGATCACATGATACATATACCGTATATACTCGCAAGCAAGCCGAATTTTTGACCCCCCAAAAGTGGGCCAAAAGTTGGGGGGTCGGCTTGCTTGCGAGTCATGGGTGGGTGTATAGGTGCTGTCCCTCCCCGCTCCCCCCGCGGCCGCCGCTGCTATTACCTTAGGCGGCGCCGCTTCCTCTATCCCCGTCCTCCTCCGGTAACTCATTCACAGCAGCGCGCCCCTCGCTGCTGTGATGACGCAGGAAACCATAGAGAGCGGTTCCCATAGTAACGGCATCGCCGCTACAGGAAGCCGCTCTCTATGGTTTCCTCGTCATCACAGCAGCGAGAGGCGCGCTGCTGTGAATGAGTTACCGGAGGACGGGGATAGAGGAAGCGGCGCCGCCTAAGGTAATAGCAGCGGCAGCCGCCGGGGAGCGGGGAGGGACAGCACCTACCTACCTACCCACCTACCCACTCATACTGGGGCACTATGCTAGCTATATGGGGCACTATGCTAGCTATACTGGGGCACTATACAAGCTATAATGGGGCACTATACTAGCTATAATGGGGCACTATACTAGCTAAACTGGGGCACTTCACTAGCTATACTGAGCACTATACTAGCTATACTGAGCACTATACTAGCTATACTGAGCACTATACTAGCTATAATGAGCACTACACTAGCTATACTGAGCACTATACTAGCTATACTGGGGCATTTTACTAGCTATACTGAGCACTACCTACCTATACTGGGCACTATACTAGCTATACTGGGGGGATCACGCGGCCAGCGTTTCCTACCCCCGGCTTACATGAGGGTCAATCATTTTTTCCTGGTTTTTGGGGTAAAAGTGTGGGGGTCGGCTTACATGCGGGTCGGCTTGCTTGCGAGTATATACGGTATTAGAGTAGTAGCTGATATGGCCCCCAGGGCTGCCAACTGGGGGCCATATCAGCTACTACTCTATGTATCATGTGATATTTATTATGTCTTTATTATTTGAGCACGTTTTGGCACTCTAGCACTTTATTACTGTTCACTCCTGACAAAGTTTCTAATTTAAAGAAACGAAACATGTAGGGTTTTGGGTGTAGGGGTATAATAAGTCTGTAATTAAGAAATTGGCAGGTCTGTCGAAGTGACTAACAACATGATGTCCACCAACCCAATTTTTTCACGTGTCCATTATGAGTAGTCTCACTCTCTGTACAGATTCTATTTTAGAGTTATAAATTAAACGCTACGTTTTATTATTTTCCTCCAAAAAGGTATTATTTGTGAATTATGTTTATACATCAATTAGGTACTGTAATTAGTGTACTGCTTCACACAGACACCAAACTCAATGTGTAACGCACCGCAAATAGCTGTTTGTGTAGTGACGGCCGTGCTGGACTACTGCGCACCATGGCGAGATTGCTCTTCCTCACTCAGTGATGTCAGGTTAGGTAATGTCTGACTGCCTTATCAACTTTCCATGGTTCTTTCTCTACCATTGTTAAAGCTTACATCTATTTTTTTAAAATTACATTTTCTGCTTGCGGTTCAGTACCTGCAACAAGAATCTATTATGGATGGCAAGTCTGCCATTGTGACCATGGGTAATAGCCAGGGAATCCTGGTTCTATTCCGGTCAGGAGTTGGAGCATAAGAAACGGCTACCACCACACATCCAAGGAAGGCAGCAGGCAGGCATGCATGTCCCGAGGTAGTGACCAAAAACAACAAAACAGGTGGAGGACTTTTGAGGCCCTGCTGTGTATGTGAAATGAATCAACTTTAAATCCTTTAACGAGAATCTGTTATGGAGGGCAAGTGTGATGGTGCCTTCACTGAGATTCACCAGGTTGGTCTCCTCCTCAAGGAGGTGAGAATCTTTTATGGAGGGCAAGTCTGCCATTGTGAGTGACCACAGGTAATGGCCGGGGAATCCTGGTTCTATTCCGGTCCGGAGTTGGAGCCTAAGAAATGGCTACCACCACACACATCCAAGGAAGGCAGCAGGCATGGCATGCACGTCCCGAGGTAGTGACCAAAAATATTACAGGAGGAGGACTTTTGAGGCCCTGCTGTATTTGAAATGAATTAACTTTAAATCCTTTAACGAGAATCTGTTATGGCAGACAATGATGACACCACTTGCCTTTCATGAGAATCTGTTCTGGAGGGCAAGTCTGCCATTGTGACCAGTGGGTAATGGCCGGGGAATCAGGGTTCGATTCCGGTCCGAAGTGGGATCCTGAGACCCATGCTGTATAAGTAATGTACCTGCCCTGACTGTGCTTTGCAGACCAGGCATCTGTGGTCAGATGGACCCTTGACCCAGTTGAAGACAAACCATTTTCAACGCATTTGCCAAAAATGTGTTACGGAGGGCAAGCCTGCCATTCATTCAACTGTGTGAAACTTTTGATGGTACTTTCTCAGTACCATGGTGACTGACCAGGGGTAGTGGCCAGGGAATCCTGGTTCGATTCCGGTCTGGAGTGGAAGCCTAAGAAATGGCTACCACCACCACACATCCAAGGAAGGCAGCAGGCACGCTGTGGGCAAAGGAGCAGGAACGGCTACCACCACACATCCAAGGAAGGCAGCAGGCATGGCATGCATGTCTCGAAGTAGTGACCAAAACTAACAATACAGGAGGACTTTCGAGGGCTTGCTGTATTTGAAATGAATTAACTTTAAATCCTTTAACAAAAATCTGTTATGGCGGACAATGACGACACCACAGCTAGGTATATGCATTGATGAGGTGGGTTCACTGAACACAAAAGGTAGGTAAGTATATGCAGTGATGAGGTGGGTTCACTGAACAAAATAGCTAGGTATGTTCAATGAGGAGGTGGGTTCACTGAACACAACAGCTAGGTATATGCTGTGATGAGGTGGGTTCACCTAACACAAAAGGTAGGTAAGTAATATGCAGTGATGAGGTGGGTTCACTGAACACAAAAGGTAGGCATATGCAGTGATGAGGTGGGTTCACTGAACACAAAAGGTAGGTAAGTAGAGATGTCGCGAACGGTTCGCCTGCAAACGGGTCCAGGCGAACTTTGGGTGGTTCGCGTTTGCCTGCGAAGGCGAACTTTCCCGGAAGTTTGATTCACCCCATAATGCTCTATTGAGCAAAAACTTTGACCCTCTACATCACAGTCAGCAGGCACATTCTTGCCAATCAGACTGCACTCACTCTTGGAGCCCCCCCCCCTTATACAAGGCAAGGTCCTTGTGCAGTTTTACTTACTAGTCTGCCTGCACTAATTAGTTAAGGGACAGCTGCTGACAGACTCTGCTAGGGAGAGTTTAGTTAGGCTCTTATAGCCTCTTTCCTCACTCCCTCACCCCCTCACTCTTCCAGGGAATTGTAGGCTTTTAAAAGCCAGCTTACATACCTTCGCCTGGGAATTGAACCCAGGTCTTAGCCGGGAATTGAACCCAGGTCTGAGTGCTTGGTAGTCAGCTCTCTTAACCGCTATACTACCTCCAACACTACATGCTGAAGGCAGCCTAGCATGTACCATTATGATATATCCTAGAGAAAAATGAGCTTGCTTAAGGATGTGTAGTATGTCAAAAGCCAACTCACATTGGCCAGGAATAGAACAGTCTCTGTGGCACAATAGGTTAGCGTGTTTGGCTGTTAACTAAAAGGTTGGTGGTTCAACCCCACCCAGGCATGGCCTTGCCTTTTGTGTTCAACAGTTGTCTGAAGAGAACCCCAGATAGCCATGTAGATTCATCTCTCTCTCTAGTAGGGATGGTCACCGCTTTCCGCGGAATTGTATTTTCCGCAATTTTGGCGGAAAATGGTCATTCCATTCCATAATTGCCTGTGAAATTCTGCTGGTATCTGTTGATGCCATTGAAGTGAATTTTCAGCTTAAAACCATCAAATCCTAGAGAGAGAGCAAGCTCATTTTTCTCTTGGGTATATCACAATAGCCTGTAATTCCTCCCTTCCTCCCTCTGAAAATTGGAGGTCCGCGACATCACTGTAGGTAAGTATATGCAGTGATGAGCTGGGTTCACTGAACACACAATATACGTATATGCAGTGATGAGGTGGGTTCACTCAGCACAACAGCTAAGTATATGCAGTGATGAGGTGGGTTCACTTTACAAAACAGCTTGGTATATGCAGTAATATATATGCAGTAATGGGTATTACAATGTGCAGCTGCCTATCACACACACAGGTAGTCACTGAATGTGCTGGGCCTGGCAGTGGCACACACACAGTATGAATTACAAAAGCTGTCTATGCAACACAAGTGTCAGATCAGTGGGACACACAGAACAAAAAATTAGATCACAATAACTCTCTTAAAAGAGCTATTGTGGGGTGCTATTTTAGCAATAAGAATCAGCCAGGAGCAAGCTAACAAGGCAAGAGCCTAACTAATCTTTCCCTATGAGAGACAGTCTGCAGCAGCTTGCCCTTCTCTAATTACTGCAGGCACACAAGTGTAATGGCCGGCGCTCCCTGCCTTATATACGGGGGAGGAGTGGCTCCAGGAGTGAGTGTAGCCTGATTGGCTACAATGTGCCTGCTGACTGTGATGTAAAGGGTCAAAGTTTACCCTCATGGAGCATTGTGGGGGCGAACCGAACTTCCGTTCGGGCCATCTCTAGAGACTGTGTGAATCAGGCCTTCATGGTAGAATATCTGCTAGGAAACTACTGCTAAGTACAGGCAACAAGCGTAAGAAACTTGGTTGGGCTAAAGAACACAAGGAATAGACATTAGACCAGTGGAAATCTGTGCTTTGGTCTGATAAGTCCAAATTTGAGATCTTTGGTTCCAACCACTGTGTCTTGTGCGGTGCAGAAAAGGTGAACAGATGGACTCTACATGCCTGGTTCCCACCATGAAGCATGGAGGAGGTGGTGTGATGGTGTGGGGGTGCTTTGCTGGTGACACTGTTGGGGATTTATTCAAAATTGAAGGCATACTGACCAGCATGGCTACCACAGCATCTTGCATCGGCATGCCATTCAATCCGGTTTGTGTTTAGTTGGACCATCATTTATTTTTCAACAGGACAATGACCCCAAACACACCTCCAGGCTGTGTAAGGGCTATTTGACCAGGAAGGAGAGTGATGGGGTGCTGCGTCAGATGACCTGGCCTCCAGTCACCAGACCTGAACCCAATCGAGATGGTGTGGGGTGAGCTGGACCGCAGAGTGAAGGCAAATGGGCCATCAAGTGCTAAGCATCTCTGGGAACTCCTTTAAGACTGTTGGAAGACCATTTCAGGTGACTACCTCTTGAAGCTCATCAAGAGAATGCCAAGAGTGTGCAAAGCAGTAATCAAAGCAAAAGGTGGCTACTTTGAAGAACCTAGAATATGACATATTTTCAGTGGTTTCACACTTTTTGGTTATGTACTATACTTCCACATGTGCTAATTCATAGCTTGGATGCCTTCAGTGTGAATCTACAATGTTCACAGTCATGAAAATAAAGAAAAAACTCTTTGCATGAGAAGGTGTGTCCAAACTTTTGGTCTGTACTGTATATCCACAGAAAAAAAGCAGTGCATCTCCTGCCAGGGTAACCTGGGGCAAGTTGCAATGCTTCTGCTGAGGAGTGCTGTACAGCTGCAATACTACAGTTTAAGGAAGGTATAATATATGTAATATTTGCATAAAATTAACATATTACATTGATGTGGGGCCCCTACACAAGCCACTTTAACCCCATGTCACAAATGCAGGCTGATCTAGCCAGAACTCAGAGCCCAGACAGCGTGAGGCTGAGCTATACCAGTTTGCTTAGTCCACAATATAGGGGACTCTGAGTGGCATGGCAAAGCCTACCCCTCTCTAGCCTACTACTACTAAGTTTTTTTCCCAGTAATATTTCACATCTTATCAATAAAATGCCTTTTAAAGCCACTAGCAAGCAAGAATATATTTTTGGCAGTATTTTTTGCACACACTTTTTTTAGAACTTTAATTGCAGTGTGCTGAAAAGTTATTTTCAACATTAGATGAAAATTAATTCCTAAAATAAAACTTAAGAGAAAGGTGAATTAAATTGGGTCCTGAGTGTTTTTCAATACTGGCCTACTAATATTCAAATTCTAGCAGGATTTAGGTCCAAACTACCTGAAAGATTTGTTGCAGCAGCACAACTACAGCAAACTCAGATCAGAAGTATCTAACACTATAGTAATTGCAACAGGCAGGTGATTATTCCATAGCTGCAATGTTTCCTGCTCTGTGCAGCTAAGTGTACATGCGAGAGAAGAGTTAGGCCCTTTTCACATGGGCGGTGAATTCGCTGCCTGTCAGCTGTTCTCATGCAGAGGCCAGGTGCTTGCTAGTGATCAGTACCATCAATTTTATGCAAATTAACTTCATTGGTATGCACAGAAAAATTATTAAAATTAAAATTTGCATACAAACATGCACAAATGTATACAAACGTTGTTAAAAAAAATAATAACTGAAAGAACGGAAATGCAAATTTGTCGGAGATTGCATGCAAAAATCATTGTGACAAGTGTGAAGGGCCCCTTCACTTTGGCATGGATATTGCTACCTAGTCTAACCATTATTACAGGACCCTATGTAGCTTCTCCCAACAGAGGAAATTACCGAGTTCTTGTTAGACAGCATCTGCTATTACTCCAGAATATATCAAGTTGAAACTCATGTATCAACTGAATTTACAGTAATGTTAAATAATACCAGCACCCAGGGGCTAACTAATGCATATACTTAATTGAAATATTGGGAAACCAGCTGCTCTAAAAGCCTTGAAATGAAAAGTCACTTGCATCGACTGGTTCCTTCCTGGATATCAAACACATGTCATTGCATACACAGTTATTGCATTTATGCTAATGAACATCACAAGTATACACCAGCAATTTCAAAGCCTGGTGGCAAAGGAAATCTAAAGTCATAACACTTCCAAATGACTGTATTATAAGACAGAATAAAAATAATAATACGAATAACAAATATGAGCTCTAACTGAAAACTAAAAAGACCGATAAAAAAAATAATAATAAAATAAATCAGAATGTGATGACTCTACTAACTGAATATTTTTTGAGCAGTTACCTTCACATTGGAAACATGTTTTTTTAATATGGAAGGAGGCACCCCAAAGGTAGTATGCAATCAATTCTGAGTAAATAATGAAACAGTCTCACCTCCAACTGAAGGTAAAGAAGTTAAATTAAATTTTGATAGACATCAGAAAGTACAATGCATTTCGCAGGACCTGCCCACTTCTTCAGGTCTATAATACAGTGTCTTAACGCAGCTGCACGCATGGACTTGGAGCACCTATATTAATGCTGTTTTTACAAGGTTTCAAAAATTATTAAAAACAAAATGCCTGTTTTGCAAAATCACCCTCAGTGTCATGGAGATTTTAATGTCATCAACTAAAGAGACCTCCTTTTCACAAAGTTGTCCTTTTTACACTGGGAATGCCCAGAAATCATACAAAAGGTAAAGCTGTATTGCCACTGCATCTGCAGCACCAAGCAGCCAGGCACTGCCATAATCAGAGTAAAAGTCACTGTCATAACAATTGGAGATGCAGAGGTTGAAATCACACTAAAGCCTGAAGACCAGGAGACTCCAGGGACACGCCTTCAACCGCAGTATTAGCTCGTCAATGGTGTTATGCTGGTGATGATCACCTCTATATGTGCTTATATAACGAAACTGTTCTCCTCTCCAGCTGAAAACTCCCCTCTGTACCAAGCGTATGGTTTTCAGGATCTGTGCGCAATAGTAAATGCTAACTTTCTGTTCGTTGACAGTAGTAATGGTCATGTCTATAGGATAACTCATGGAGAAGCATGCGATTGCTAGTCATGTTGTGGAAAAAACTCCAGGTCCCGAACTCCCCATGACCTGCACCAGAGACCCAGGCTACACTGAACCACACTGCACACCTTCAGGGGGAAAACAAGGTGAACTGGTAGGGAAAAGGGAAGAAAAACAAGAAAAGGCCAACATTGTGGCCATGGCGCCATCTTCCTGAACGGCAGTTTAACAGATCAAAGCAAATCTGAGCTTTCTAAATCAGTTGATTAAACAAATCACATGCTTCTCCATGAATTCTCCTAGACATGAACATCCCTTGTTGACAGTGACCTATCCACGCGTTTTCACACACACAACTATTTTCACCAGCAATCCTTTCAGACATTCTTGCACATTCAGACATTCTTGTTGCATCTGCTGTCTGTCAGATATCTTGGTACACTTTTGGAGCACATATCATGCATTCTCAGTTTCTCTGTCATAATGGGTTGAGTCCATTTGAATGAAATGCTAAGTGCAAATGTAAGTTTAAACAAAGTGAGCAGCTTGTCCTCTTGCAGCAGATTTTAACCTTGGCAGCATTGATCTTAAAATTCTTCCACCGCTGAAATATAGCAGAACAGCTGTTTCATCACTGTATCCTTGTCGTAACAGCTGAAGAGTTTCATTACCTCTCTTCCAAAGCTTAACACAAAATTAAGTCACACACCTCTGTCATACTCTCTCAGGAATGTCTTCTTCATCCACTCTGATAACATGTACAAGGTGCTTCCACTCGCTGTGACACAATGCTTAATATTGTATAATTTACATACAGTACACAGCAGGATACTGAAAGATTTTAGTATTTGCCTGTAGTTCCAATATCCCTGCCTTAAAGGGCACCCAAGGGAGATGTACTTACCTGGGCTCCTTCCAGCTCACTAGTCTATCAGGTCCCTCAGAGTCCACCTGTTTCTCTCTAGTGTGCAACTGTTCCCTCTGAAAGAAATACTAGTCATGGGAATCGCAGTCTACTGCGCACGAGTTGCCCCGAGACTGCACTTTCTAGATTGTGCTCCCGTTGCCAAGAAAATTCTGGACATGTGCAGTTCATACTGGAGTGGGTTAAGAGGATGTCAAGGGACCGGTTAGACTGTGGGGGACTGGAAGAAGTCCTAGGTAAGTAAAACTCACTTTTTCCCCACCTCAGGTTTTCTGTAAAAAGTTAGTAACAGCACAAATCATGAAAATAAACTTACAATACATAATGCTAGGCCGCAAGTATTTATAGTTAAATGGGAGTGTGCATGCATGTGGACATGGCAAGCATCCAGTGCACATGTGCAAACCTCCTTAGCGGTAACCCCCAGTCAGGCTCAGAACAGAAATTTGCAGCTCAGAGTGGTAATCCCATGCCTGGTTGAGTTATATGCAGAAGCTGCTGCAGATCTCTCTGTGATTTTTTTTTTTCTGGTCGTCAAGGTCTAAAAGCTTGTGAAAAAATTGCACGACTTTTAGACCCTAAATCCGGAAATAATCATAATGCCGGGGAGGTGAATGCACTACATATCCATTGATTTCTAATTTAAAGCAAACTTAAAAAAGTCAAAACGGACACCTTTACTTGAGGATCTGAGGTTCCCCTCCTTCTCAGTCGCTCGCTCAAGGTATCCTTCCCCCAGGTAGATCAGGCCAGGGCTCCCAGTAACATGCCTCCCTGAGACTGATGAGAACAGGTACTACACTTGATCTTAGCCAAAAGGACAGCAACTGATATATAACTGACAGCAACTGACAAAATCTTGGAAGGGATCACTGTATGAAACCTCTGATAGGAACTGATGGCGAGGTAAGTATATAATATTCATTTGCAGGTACATCATGTGTTTATTTAAAATAATTTTACTCTGTTCAGGTTCATTTTAATATAAATATATGTTGTCAGTGACTTCATACAAGTCCATCTTAATACCATATATTCAAATGACATTGGCAGAAAATTAATTAATTAGCATGCATGGGTTGTCTTTTCACTTGTGGCACACAGGCACTCTGCTCATCTTTGCTAGAAAATGCATCTAGATGATAAGCTCTGTTGATAGAGTTCCCTGTTTACTAT
Organism: Hyperolius riggenbachi; assembly: GCF_040937935.1. Classification (NCBI taxonomy): domain Eukaryota; kingdom Metazoa; phylum Chordata; class Amphibia; order Anura; family Hyperoliidae; genus Hyperolius; species Hyperolius riggenbachi. The sequence goes on from NC_090648.1 coordinate 309,299,541, forward strand.
TTTCATTGAGCCTGACACAGTCTCATGGTACCATACTATTTTGTGAGGCGGAGTGATAAAATCAAGCCCGTTACAGAATGTAAATAAGCCTGCAGCATGTTTATTGGCTCTTTCAGTCACTGCACTTCATCAAAAGTTTGAACCAAAAAGATATTGTATTTATTTTTCCTGGTTGATTTAACTGGTCTAGGAACACATCTGATAGTGGAATGAAGCTCACAAGCACACTGTATTTATAATTTCTATCCAGTCACTTGATGGCTTAAAAAAATATGAGCTTAGCACCACAATTACGACAACATATTATTTATAATGAATGTTCAGCATATCTCAATTCTCCTAGTCTCAGCGTGCTTCTTGCATATAGAACTCACTAGGGAGCATTCATCAAGGCACTTTGCAGTAAAAGTGCATTTACATTGCAAATCAAGTGCTTCTTGCGTGGCAACTGATTTTGTTGGATTTGCTCTGACTTGTACAAGTGCTTGTTGTCGCTGCAGGACCCCTGTGAGCTGCAACGTATTTGAAATGCAAGTTGGGTGAAGAATGGGAGCAGAAATATGAACCTTGTTGATTCACTTCTTGTTGCTGTGCAAGAGGGCAGTGGGGTGAGAGATTTACTTTGCAGGCTGCAGTCTTGTACAACACACTTTCGACTGTGAAATACTTTCAGCACCCACCAAGAGTCTGCTGTGACTTGTGCGCCTAACCAGGTTGTTTTCACTTGACATTGTCCTAACAAAGTAGAAACAATACGTAGATAACATGTGTTACAGCCAGTGGTGTGGTTAAGGAGCTATGGGCCCCAGTACAGGTTTTACATTGGTTCCCCAAGCATTAGATAATTGATATGGCACAACAAAACCTGCCAAGGACATCCACAGTATGAGAGGTGTAAGCAGAGATGGGGAATTAATGATTATTAATGATTACCACTATTCGTGTTTCTATAGAAGTGATTATTATAATACAATTGGTGTATAGCAATAGAAGTTAATGTAAATGCACATGCAATAAGACTTGTTTAAAATCTACAAAAAGGGAAGGTAATGAGCCACCAGCAAGCAGTAATTTTTCCCACTACAATGAAAAGTACTGTATACTAAAATGGGGCTCATATGTGCTCATATAACTTGTGCACAGTATGTTATCATACAGTCCATTTGGTATTGCCACCAAGTAAGCAAATTTTAAAAATACTATATTTATTCTAAACTGGTTTCTCAGTGACCTCAAGAATGTTTTGCCCAAGGTCACATTTAGCAGAATCACATGAGTTTTCCCCATAGAACACATTGAAAAACTCATGTGATTCTGCTAAATGTGACCCTGGCCTTTGTTTTAAATTCACGAAATGGTTTGCTGAACATTTACAACAGATTCGTAATGGCAAATTACAGAGAGAGTGGAAACAGACGTATGGAAGCTCAAAAAAAAAAAAAAAAAAAAAAAAAGGGAGGAGGAAGCAGCTTCATGCAACATTAATTAAAATACAACTTTTTTACCCTTAGATATGCGATTTTACCATCAGGTCAATTGAAAGCAATGAATCATTAGTTATTGGTATTCGTTATGAGGGGGATGTGGTTGGATATATAATCTGTATTTTGATAGATTGTACATCTTCAGTTAACTGTATGGGACTCAACATGCCACTCCAGCTGATTGTATTTGGTTATTATGCTATTTTCTTATTGTTCCAAGTACTATTTACATCCAATTTTCCATTGTCACGCTTGGTGGTGTATTCTCCACAATCAGCATGCAACACATAAGCTGACGTCAAGGAGGTACACACACCAGCACAAGGAATCAGGATATCCCCAGTTTAGTGGAGGAGAGGAGTGACTCCAATAGGAGATTGTGGCGCACAGAGCCGGTGCAGATCCGAACGGCCACAAACAATGCTTTCGCAAAGTAGCGCTGAGCACATAAACCAGAACTGAGGAGATCAGGACAGGTAGACAGAATGAACGCTTGCTCAACTAGCCTCTACTTAGTGACAGCAAGCGTCCACAACAAGACAGACTGGAATGAGGCAGCCAATGTGTTTGCAGCGATGGCGTGCCTCACAAAGACAGGACAGGATAGTCAGGAAATAGCAGGATCAAGATAGATGAACGTAACACAGACAAAAATACAATACGCATGTTTTCCTAGCGTATTACAATTACAGCTATCAATGAAACTATTTGTAATGTCTGACTAACATATGTATATATCGGCAATGAACCGATATATGACATAAGCAGGAACGCTGACTAGGACTGGAGCAATACAGGGAACAGGACTCAGAAGGATTCGCTATCTCTTCGCAGAGATGAACGCAATCCACAAACGGTAACAGAACAGGATTCAGAAGGATTCGTTATCTCTTCGCAGAGATGAACGCAATCCACAAACGGTAACAGAACAGGATTCAGAAGGATTCGTTATCTCTTCGCAGAGATGAACGCAATCCACAAACAGAACCAGGAGCAGGATAACTAACTCAGCACGGGTGATCACGATACGCGCAAACTACCAAAACGTGCTGGAAAGCTGACTAACTGAACACAGGATATAAACAGTTCGTGTACGTATACATCAGCGACACTGATGTATCAACGTAACACAAATACAAGGAAAATAATAAACGTGCTGGTATGCATATATATTGGCAATGAACCAATATATGATGCAAGACCAGCAAAGTATCTTTAGAACAAGAAACACGATCTGGGGCTGAAGCAACAGCAAGACAGGCTTAACTGAAACTATGATAGCCCAAGGAGCCCTGCAGGAAGCAGACCTTTATACTGAGGTCATCCAATGGGAGCAGACATGCAGATTCCCACACAGGTGAATGATAATTAGTCACAAGCTGACAGCAGGAAAAGGCAGACAAAGCTATGCAGCTTGCATGGAAAGAGATCAGAACTGCCTGAGCTGCAGCACTACTACTGCCAGCAGTACCTGCTGCAGAAGCGATCATAACATCCATGCTGTCCATGAGTAGAGTCTTTAACCCAAAATGATTGGCACACGCGTGTTATGGAGTAACATAATAACTGCATCTGCAAGATCTGTTTCTATCCCACACATGGCTCCTTAGATGAGCTTAGTCTGTTTATGTGCTCAATCAAAGGGTCATGATATGTGGGCAATAGCATGTGTGCTGGGCTAAGCTAATGGGCCACATGGGATCTGGTTTTAAAGTAGGGATGGTCAATTATATGCAAATAGTTTTAAGTTGAGGCAAGATGTTGCAAATTCTGTATGCAAATGTATGCAGCTTGAAGACTGACCAATCAAATACCACCTTGGTGGGATCTGATGGGTCCATTTTCAGGCTGTATACATCCATACATAATTTGCATAATCCCATATGAACTGACAAAATTTTTATTACCATCCCTAGTTTTAAGATACTGCTTAAACCGCACGTGTGAGTGAATCATTTAGCACAGGGATGTCAAAGTCCAGTCCTCAAAGGCAGAGGACTGAATCAGGAAGTGTGTGGTTCAAGTAGAACATATTTCTCAGTCCATCCTAGATGTATATGGTCCTCCAGGACTGGAGTTCAACATCTGTGATTTTACCAGAGTAGGATCACATTTCACAAGGCAAACCAGGCAGGTGCCTGGGGCCCAGTGGGTGTCAGGGGGCACAACTGCCACTTTCTCTGACCCTTCTTCCATCTTAGAACCACAAGATCCATAAGGAGGAGCCAAAGTCACTACATTGCCTAGGGCCCATTTTCTCAGCCTAATCTATGTTTGTAATTAACACACACCTCACTGATAATGGTGGGTTTTTACCAACAAAATATAGTAGTAACAGCAAGGTATATGTGTCTTCACCCGCTTGTTTACTTCAGGTTAAGTATATAGATTGCAACCACATGCCACCTTGTGCAAACTGACAGATCTTTCCAGAGCCAGTTCTGATGAAGCACATACAGTCAATGTGGAGATTTGTTATATCTCTATCCTCATGAACACGTCCCACTTTAGTGGCCTGTTGGAGATAGGACATACACACCTGGTTCTTTATGTATGGAAGCTGCACAGCCACCGTCTTGCAATTCATGACATCTTTGTGACCTATGGATTTCTGGCACCTTGCCTAAACATACTGGGATAGCAGGAGTTACTAATTATATGGAAGACATACGTGTAATGATCCGCTCAGCTGCCTGCGCAGGCAGGCAGCTTTTTAACTACTGTTCAGGTCTGCATTCTGCAGGTATCTGGAAGAGAGTCCTTTTGTCAGTTTTGCAGCTTGCTGCTGCTGGGGAATTTGCATACGTTGGTCATGCAAATTTCCTAGCCACATCCTCTGGAGGTTTGTACTATAAAAACCATGTGATATCACAGACCTTCGCTGGTCATAACGGTTTGTCCTGTGAAACACTCCTGAAGTGTCAGCCATGCTTATTGTTTGAAGATTAGCTTAGAGTAATTCCTGGGACTGCACTAGGCATCCTTGCTAGAGCAGTCAGGATTGTATTATTTGTATTGCTTGTTCTGTCTGTCTGTGGGGTACTAACCAGAGCAGCGGTTGTTGCTGGTGGCCCCATCTGTTCATCTGTCTGTTGTACTTGGGTCGCACTCGCTCTGGCGGAAAGAGCAGTGGATTGTATCTCGCACTTATCCCTGTTTTTGTGTACCTGTCTTGTTTGCTACGAACGCTTGCTGGAGGCTCGGTGAGGTAACCGTTAAGCAAGCACTCGCGTCCTCTGTTTCATGTTTGTCTGTCGGTGGTTAGTTAGGCGTGCTTGTCTCTGTGGTGCGTAACACGCGGAGACCGCAAAGAAAACGCGTTCGCTGTTACGAATGAGTGCGGTGTTCGCGTTTAGTTAGCGTTTGTTATTTTCCTTATCTTCTTATGATTTGCTGTGCCTTTGCTACTCTCGTGCTCTGCCTTGCTGTAGCCTTGTGTCACCTCTGGCAATCGCCTCTCTCGCGATTGCGTTCCTACTTCATATCTGCTGTTGTGCGTGCACCGTCGCGGGTTGGCGACTAGATTGGGGCACATACATACATTCTATCCCTGTGCCCATTCTCTTTCGCAATCGATTCTCTTGCGATTGCGTTCTCACTTGGTTTCCTCTTTTGTGTGTCCGCCGTCGCAGGTTGGTGGCTAGATTGGTGGACATACATACATTCCTCATCTGTGCTTATTCGGTCTTGTGTCGCTGTTAGCAACCGCCATCTCTGGTGGTTGCCTTCTCACCTTATCTTCCTGGTTGTGTGTTTATCGTCGCAGGGTGGCGACTAGATTGGTGGACACACATACCCTCTGTCGCTTTGATCTCTCTCTTTCAAGGCCATCTTGCCCTGCGTTTCTTCCCTTCGTGCAATTCCTGTCTGGCGTCTGTGGCAGGGCAGAGGAGCTGTTCCTCTGCACTCCACTGCTCCACCTGCCGACAGGAATTTCCTTCTACAGGTGCGTTGCACCTTTTGCTGGGTTCCCTCAAATTATACGCTTGTGGAGGATTGCCGCAGTGTCAGCGCACGTTCTGTGCGCTGATCATGGAGAGAATTCCTCAATCGTTACAATAAGCTTTTGCAAAGTTTTATAGTAATTAATAGCACATTTCCAAGATAACTGAACATGTAATCTGATAAATCAACCTTAACGGGACATAGTCTAACTCAAACCTAAAACTAATACAGAACAATGTAATACATTTATATTTAGAGTGTGGCTATTTCTGACTAATGCTGCTGCAAGCATCTAATGTTAAAGCTCTAGTTTAGGTCCATGTTTTTTAATGCATGCTGTGTGGGATGCAATGCAAAAGATTTCTGTCCATTGCATAAACCATTTTGCATTACTTTGCCATCTGCGTTTGCAATAATGACTTCTTATGGCAACCCTATACACAGCTTGATAGACTGAACAGCAGTCTGTATAGTGTCTGAACTCCTCCCACCCCACATGAGGGAGGAGCTGGGAAAGGGCACAAACCACTAGTTCTGTGTGAGCACATGGCTGAAACTGTACACAGGATGGAGCAGTGTCAGGGGATGGCTCCATGTAAAGAAAGACACTCCCACTCTGCTGGCAGCTTTGTTCAATGATCTCTGGGTCATGTGATTGACTTTTCCAAAGGGAATGTCTTTGGAACAGCGGCATCAAAAATTAAAACCATGTAAATAATGGCACAGTCCATTACCTTTACCACCAGAGAAAAGTCCAGGAGGTTGACACAGGATTTAGAAAATGATTAATAAAATAGTCTATAATTTTAGGCTTAATCTTTTGATACCACGTACATCCATTTGCCTATTCACATTGAGGGTTTTTTTTATTAAAAAAAAAAAAAAAATTCAGTCCCCTACCATGCCAAAATGGAATAGCAGAGAACATTAGATATGGGTAGTATACGGTTCAGTTAGAACTATAACAGATGAATGGCTTGTAGACTCACTTCTATGTTGGTATTTGCCACCTCCAGCTACCTCCCACCCATTGCTGTACCAAATTCAGTAAGCATCTAGGTAGTTAAGAACTCCCGGTCATGTGGACAGTGTTCATAATAAGACATCCTGTTTCAAAAGGAAAATACAATGATCCACAAGGGGAGAGGGGGGAAATGTATTCATACTGTACAGTATAACAATTGAAAGGGGGGGCTTAAAATGTTCCTTTACAGCTCTATGATTTTACCTGACTGTAGAAATCACAAAACACAATTGCTAGTCTTTCTGACAGCCATCTCCAACTCTTCCAATAACTATGATCTGTGGATCCTGATCAGGTATTGAAAGCTACTTTAAATCATACAGAGCCCTACATTTCTTTGAAATATATTACTTGTTTTAGCCTACACAGGGATAAACAGATGCTAAATGCTCAAGCTGACAGTTCTAGTCTTGTTAAAATGCAAGATAAATCATAAAAGAGTCTGGATTCTCAGCAAGCTAAAAACTAATGTGAAAATATACAAAGACAAATATACAAACTGTACCACAGATATATCAGGAAATAAAGTTTTATTAAACAGGGTGCCATTCAAGTCCACATTTACGCTGTACTCCATCTGTGACCATATGTGTGCCCTCAGGAGAAAATCACATTCCGCAAGGGTGCATCTGCCCACCATGTGTTCAGTTATGCCTATTACAGTTATGTGTGGAATAGGCAGAAATTTTTAGTGTACTTTCTATATAAAAAGACACAGGCAAAATAAAATGCATGTGAGGTGTGCTTAATGATTAAATAGCTATAACTTTCACATAATGCAGTCAAGCACAAAACACTGTCAGACAAAGATATTCTGTTTAACTCTATCAATATAGTCACATAACTTCAAAAAGCAGTTTAAATTATTCCAATAACTTGATTTGATATTGCCACTTTTGGTCTAGCCTTGAATGGATGCCGACTAAATACAGTAACTACTGTAATTCTAACTAAACTCAATTATGCGTAAAAATAAATAAATCTTCCAATTTTTTTTTTTTACAAGAAATTATTTGTTAGTATAAATCTGCTTGAAATTATATTTAAAATGGCATATACAGTATGCAAAACTGAAAATAACAGAAAGGAAGATGTTTGAGATTAAGAAGGAATAAAAAAAGATGAGAAAAAAGCAAATCACCTGCAAGGCAGAGGATTCACAGTGGGGGACATTTATCAAGAGTGTCTGAGACAAAATATTAGTAGGTTTTTAGAAATCCGTGCAGAACGGTATAAGACATCGCAATCCCCGCTAATCTCCTCCCCAGGACTTGACGCCTTTGAGCATTAGGTGGTCCTGGGGGAGCCACTTTGTGGCAGCGTTAGGCAGTCGCAGAGTAGTTAAGAAATCACCATATTCCTTCTTAAACTGTTCTTAAATAGGAGGAGTTAAGAGGGCTTCTTAGACAGTGCAGTGTGTGAGGGAAATTGCTGTTGCTGTGGTACCCAATATAGAAAAGAGAAGTTATAACTGCATAAATATATTTACAGTAGATTATTTTAGGTTAACAAGATGTAATGTAAATAAGTATATAATATAAATGTATTAGAACTGTAACAGAACAGCTTCACACCTGTCAGCAGGGGGAGGAGAACTTTACAAATCAGTATATTGGATCCCCAATAGACAGTGGGTGAATATATCACCAATATACAGCAGGTGATTATTATTTTCTGCTATCCTAAGCGCCCTCCATTTTTGCTTCACTTCACAAATCATGTCTAGTGTCCACTGCTGCACAATCTTTTGAATTGCTAATAAGCACTTTTTAATCTGCAGCAGTTTAGGAATGGATTTGCACTTTTCCTTACTGTAGTGCAGTTCTAGAAATTCATGCTAAACTTCCGCTATTAAGTAGAATTTAGGAATGTTTGTATCATGCAGAACAGTCCCCCTGCTGGTTAGAACTGTTTAAGAAGAAAAAACTGTCGGTAATGCTTTGATAAATCTGTCCCGCTGCCGGTCAACTGCTCCCCTCCCACATGCTTGCTTGCTAGCGCTCAAAAATGGGCGGCAGATAGGTGGCCCCCACCCCCCATGGAGCTGAATCTGAGCAGACATGACAGGAGGCATTTTCTTTATTGCAGGATAATGACTTGTTTCAGTGCTCGACATGTGTAGTGTTACAAATGCTGCCATTTAACTGCATTTTAAATTGCACCCGAATGACAGTCATGGGCAGCAGACAGGACGCTGAACTGATTGACAAAACAGCAGTTCAAAAGTCCATGGAAAAAAAAAGAGGACGAATTCTGCTTGGTAAAACATAAAAGGGTTTTTGAGGTATACTTTTGGGCAGCAAGTAAGAGGACCAGTAATTACTTTTGTACAGGTGTACTGGAACTGAAGGAGAAATGTGATCAGTTTTAACAGGTGATGGATTTGTAGGAGTCCGATTTGCTGATCGCAATCACCTGCTAAAGCATGTGGGAATGACAGCAAATTAGAGCCTTATAAAAATTATTAGCTGATCAAATGCTTCTCCTTTGGATCTAATACACACATGCAGTCCCATCTGAATGTCTAATCTAATGGATTTTATTTATTTTACTGCATGCAGTGCATTTTAGTGCTGCAACATGTTAAACTGCAATGCAACCGCCGCACTGTGAAGGTTGCATTGGTGGTGCATTGTAGTGTGGTAAGCAGAGTTGATGAGAAGCAGGGCTGTGTGGCTTTTCCTATTGGCTGCCTAGCTGTCTATCAAAGTTACTGCATGGAGACAGCATGGAGACTGAGTTACTGGCTGGTAAGAGCTGAAGAAAAATATCTAACACTTTTGCCCAAGTTACTGAATGCGTAAATCTTAGTGAATTGCAATTTGACATTTCTTGAGGCAATTACCGCACAAGTCGGTAATTTACCTCACTAGTCATTAATTTTAATTTTCTGTACAAAAATAGGTTAGTGAATTGGAATTTGGGAAGGTGCTTCGTAAAATAATGCGATAATGCTTAGTGAATTGAGGCCTATGTAAGAAATGATTGCTACTTGTTGAGAACACACAATACCAAATCAGCTAGCTTGGATTATTTTGGGATGAATTTACATAAAATCAATAGTCAACAATTAACTTGAATTTTCACTATTTGAGTTTGAATCCTAATCCAATGTTTCTCAAACCTGTCCTCATGACTCCCCAACAGTGTATGTTTTGCAGGCAGCCTCACCTATGCACAGGTGGGGTGATTAGTGTCTCAGCTAGGTGGATTCCAAGTAGCGGAGATACTAATTAGCCCACCTGTGCATAGGTGAGGCTGCCTGCAAGACATGCACTGTTGGGGAGTCACAAGGACAGGTTTGAGAAACACTGTCCTAATTCCTCATCATGAATGTATGCATAAACTCATTGCAACTTGCTGAGAGCACACGATGTCAGCTGTATAATAATCGTGTCTGTTTGAAATGAAACCTATGCATGGTTTTCACCACAAACACTGTTTTTTCACTAAAGCAACATTTTTGTTAAAAAAATACATTAAAAGGTTTCCAAATTTCAATTCTTTATAAAAGCCTTAATTTCCCCTCAACATGGTATACAGTTTCCAAAATGCCCTTGCTAGCTTCCAATCTATTGCTTAGCTGAGCTACAGGCATGGATGAATGATAACTGGTTGAAACTGAATGCTGACGAAACTGAATGCTGACAAAACTGAGGTCCTTCTTGTCCAAAGCCAGTGCTCGCCATCAAAACAGCTCTATACTAAAGCAACACCAATCAGGATTGGGAATTCAGACATAAACAGCTGCAACCTTGTGCGCAGCCTTGGCATACTAATCGATGGGGAATTGAGTTTCAGAAACCAAATTTCATCTGTAGTTAAATCTTCCTACTTTCATCTGAAGAACATTGCAAAGATTGAACATCTGATTCCCCCAGAAGATCTTCCATCCCTAATTCACACCTTCATCCCATCACGGCTGGACTACTGCAATGCAGTTTATGCTGGCCTCCCCAAAATGGACCTGCGTCGCCTGCAATTAGTGCTAAATGCTGCTGCCAGATTGCTAACAAACCAGCCTCGCCACTGTCACATTACACCGATCCTTCGCTCACTGCACTGGCTACCAGTAGAATGGAGAATACTCTTCAAGATTGGACTGCGGACATTCAAATCCCTGCACAATCTGGGCCCTGGATACATGAAGGACTTGCTGAAGCTGCACCACACCTCTCACAACCTCAGATCAGCAAGTTCTATAAACTTGGTCACTCCCGAGTGCACCTCAAAAAAATCTGGAGATAGAGCCTTCTGTCATGCTGACCCTACTCTTTGGAACTCCCTGCCACACCCAGTAAAAACAGCACCATCCCTGGAGCTATTCAAATCCAGACTGAAAAGCCACCTGTTTAGCCTGGCATTTCCGGACTTATAAAATTCTTCCTCTGTACCACGATGGTCTGAGCCATGCTTATGCGCTTTGAGTCCTACAGGAGAAAAGTGCTTTACAAATATTATTTGTTGTGGTTGTTGTTGTTGCTCCTGTTGCCCTGTTTTTAGTAAAGTGACCACATTTAGTTTGGTACAGTCACTGACTGTGCTGAATATGGATTTTACCCTGTGGCGTAGTTAATGAGCTTTGGGCCCTAATGCAAGTTTTACATTAGCCCCCCCCCCCAAACACTCTATACATAATTGATACAGGTGCACCAAAACCTGCCAAGGACAACCACATTGTCAGAGAAGCAAGAAGGGGATGGGGAACAGTGTGTTAGTGATCACTGCTATTCAAAGTATCTATAGAAGTGATTATTACCAGCACAGGACCAATAGAGAGCTAATGCTGTAGTTGAGGGAGTGCCCTTCGAAGCCCCGATGCAGTGGCTACCTCTGCACCCCCTATTGCTACGCCACTGATTTTACCCAGACTTGCAAGTTCACTATACGTTTTCTCTGAAGGATTTTCACTTTGTAATGGTGCTACAGTGAAAAGGACATTGCAAAGGTTTCTGGACGCACTACTCTAGGGGTAGTGATGAGGTTCAATAGCGGTTAACATACCAGAACACCAGCAGGCCTGAAAAGGACAGGCACAAGTAGAATTGTAAATATTTTAACAATATTCTATTTTTATGAATAAGTAATGTCCATTGATTTTACACTTCTTTCTGTGGTTGATAAGGAACACAACAGTAATTTAAAGTAATTAATTAGGTTCCTCAAAAGCCTGCTTTTGTAGGATCTGTTGTATTCTTTGAGACATCTTTAATGAAGAAGTAGAATGGTGATTTATAGGTAAATAGTTAATACAGATAATAGCAGCCTTTTCTGGAGTGGATAATGAAGTCTTTGGGATCTACCATGTGATGATTCTGACTCCCGTCGCACCTCATTCCTCCAATATATCTTTCTTTTTTTAGAATACCCCCAAGAATCTTAAAGTGCCCTGTTGAGTCCAGGGTCATAAACTGATTATAGGCTAGACTTGAAATGCCATAATTCCTTCCCAGCTAACTGTGGTCTGTCTTTGGAGCAGAAGGGACCAGGAGTGATGTGGCCAGGATTTGAGTAGTGTGCCATGTACAGGAAGCAACATGGCTAGACTTCCAACAATGAAGCCCACAAAAATGCCAATACTCACTTGGGATCAGAAAAGCTGCTTTAGTAGCAGCAGCTTTTATAGACTCTACAGTTTCATCTTACGGAGCTCTGAAAGCTTGGCTTTCATGCTCGTTCAATCTATTCAGGAAATTACTTCTGGAGGAGGGAATCCACCCAGCCCCAAATTTCAGAAACCTCATCTATCTTCTTAAACTCTTTACAGTAGTCTTTTGTTCACCAGGAATTAACAACTCTGCGAACCTCTCCCAAGTTGGAAATGGATTCCCCACCAGAGTATATGTTAACTGATTCAAGGTGGTAAACCCATAGACACTGCCATACACATACACATACTGCCACACACATACCATACCATCTAGCGATGATAAAAGGATTTGATGTAAGGGCAGACTTTCCCAATCCCTAAAGCTCTGTACACATGGTCAATTAATGTTGCCCGACAGGGAACGGAGCTCTATCTCGTGGAAAAAAATTGCAGGGCTAAGACTGTGAAGACACATTGCTCGCAAGCGAGCATACATGTTCTGCTTTACACAGGAGCGGAGCAGGAGTGATTTCACATTGCGGTAAGTGGAAAGAATAATGCTCTGAGCCGAAGTAATCAATCAGGAGCACTTGCTAAACAGTTGAGAGGTGTCAGGGGTCACACTCTGATTTATTTGTAGTGTCATTATCAGCTCCTTGGCCAAGTTTTATCTAGCGTGTGTAGAGCTTTAAACAAAATCGGTACCACTTGTAGACAGCATAATGAGCTAGATACAGTTTCTAACACTGTCCCGTTCAAACAAACTTTGCAGTTTTGCTAAACACTACATCTTTTCTAGTCTGTGTTATGATAAGCAATACTAATGTTTTATTTAGATAATGTATTTCTTCTTTTGTTTCTAGCAAGTTGGTACTGTAAACAATCTGTGTCAAGCTGAACTAATCAGCACCAGAAAACGCTGTGCAGGCTCACTGGGTATCGAAAACAAATTTACTCCGTATAATTCCGGATCATTAGTGCCAGATTACCACTTTTCTTTACCTTTTTTAAGTATAAACTTATTTTAAAAGGTTTTAGTGTTACAACTAAAAATCAAATCATACTGTGTTGTGCACTTGAGGCATCAAAAAATAATTGAAAAATGTTCTGCCTTACTGGTTTGTTTAAAGAAAATCTACTTTTTTTGTGTGACAGCTCACAAATGTAGAGGACAGATGATGAAAAATACATAATGGGTTCTGTACTCATCTTTTTTTATGAATGTTATAGGTAAGTGAGACTTGAAGAGGATTTAAAGTATATCTTTCAACAACATGGCATTATGGGAAAGGGAATTCTCCACCAGGAAACAAAAGATTTCAACAGCCACAAAGTCAAGTAAAGCAAAAATAATCTTGAGGCAGGTGAAAATAAATTAAATTCTGCACAACTACAGCCAGGCAGATGTCATAAGCAACAGGAGATCTGCACTTCTACAAAAGAAACTGACAGGTCATAATTGTCACTTCTAACAAGTGTGAGGTGTACACCGTGAAAAGAGTTTTCTCCTACCTCATGGTATAGAAAACAATCTTGGACTGCTAATAAGTCATTTTAGAACATGCTGGAAAAACACTTATCAAATGACCAGACATCAAACAAAATATCAGAACAATTGGATCGAATCTTATTTGGGCACCATAAGATGTGGCGTTCTTTGCACTGGCTACCAAAGGCATACTTGTTCATGGCTAGTGTTGGTGCTTCAATTTGAGACCACGTGGTTCGGTAGCCAAACACACACATTCAGCACCATTTCAACACCAAACAGCAAAAAGGGGTGTGACATTTAACTCTGATACTTCCTCCTTTCAACGGTTGCCTATATACAACTTTAAATCTCCCTCTGTTACATCTCTACTACAAAGTGCCTCCTGCTCACTCATTATCCCTTCCTTCTCCTCTCCATACAGCAGAACAGACTATAGAGAGACGAGCAGCATATCTATAGAGACAATTTGTAAAATGGGTCAATGAAATCTGTGTAAAATGAAATCTTTGTGAGAGTATCATATTTGATAGTTATTAAAATGTACCCAAGGCCAACCTCAGGTTATGAAACACATACTTGCCTAAGGAGGGGGAAGCCTCTGGATTCTGTAGAGGCTTCACACGCTGTCTTCCAGTCCCCCATTGCCAAGTGCAGACCGTCCAAAAGGTATCTAACATGGACTTGTCGGAATGAGGATTAGGGCCGTACATGACTCCAGGAATTAGCCTGCTCAGTAAACCAGAGCTGCTCATGCCCAGAACTTCCAGAGGGTCCTGACGAGCAGCAGCAAGGAGGACACGGGAAGCCTCTACACTAAAGGATCCAGAGGATTTCCTCTTTTTCGAAAAATACAATGGAACCTGCATAGTAGACTGCAGTTTCATACAATGGTTGCTTTAAAATTGGTCTGGATGTAAGACAAATTAGATTTTTAATATATACTCTGTAAGATGAAACAGAGGACACTATTCTGTGCTCTCTATGCCAATAAGCTCTTTGAGGTGGATTTTTCTAGGCTTACAAAATGCAATCCCTCATCTTAGTGCTGCCACAGCAAGATGTGGCCTATCCAGCTTGCCAGGTGAGCAGCCGTAATGTGCAGAAACCATGATCTATCACAGATTTCTGCTCATCAAGAGCTGTGCCTTGCTGCATAACCAGCCGTGCGTGGTGCTGATTAAATTAACACCAGAAGGGTGCACATCTGAGCACGTTTTCTTATTCATCACTGCATATTGCAGTGACAAAGACATGTCACTCATCTATCAAATAAATGAGTAGAGATGGTCAATGAGATGCTATTTTTTATGACTTGCTAAACATTTTATGAAAATCGTATGTAGCTTGAAAATTGGTGAAAAAATGCAGTTATGCACAGAACACTTACACTAAACACAAAATTCTATATATCTTTTTCCCAATAATAGAAACTTTACTTTACCCAGGCTTAGAGTAACTGTTGGCCCCAAAAATGAAATTTAAATCTCTTTAACTGAACAGATTAAGTATGCCAGAATCCAGCCTAAGTATAAATAAATGACAAATATAAGGCATAACACAGCATAGAACGCAATAAAAAAAAATCCAGTATACATGGATGTGCTTTTTTTCCCAGGAGAGCAATCCCTCATTTTGTCTAATTCATGCAGTCAACTAGCGATGCCTTTAGGCCCCTTTCACACTTGCGCACTGTGTCACCCCTCATTACACTTCTCCGCCATACAAGTCTTCGGAGAGTGAGGCTTGCTCACCTTACAGGATGGGATATGGTGCTCCGAAAGTATCAAAGTCACCACATTCACTCAAATTCTGCAGCGTATTACCACATGATCCATGCTTACTGTACGAATCATGCAGTAATGCAAGTCAAAAAACAACACAGTGAGTGTGAATGACAGGAGTGCAGTGTGAAACGGCGCACATGCACAGACTGATGGGAATCCAACTGACATACTTCCTAAGCTGCATGGAGTACATCACTGAACAGGGGGTGGCGCTATGCACATGACTGTGACCACACCATGACAAAGGGTCATATAAAGGCCGATTTCTGCGGTGCCTGCACCACATCGCCACCCACCAGTGTAAAACCAGCCTTAATATAATCAGATCCTCTACCAAAGTAAAAAGACTACACCCAATTGGAAAAGGACTTGCCGACTGGTTAGACTATGATCACAGAAGTCAAACAAGCTTGTGGGGGCATTTAACAGGCTCTTCTCGCCTCCTTACAATAACACAGATCAACAGATCAAAATCTTCCTCCTCAGTACCAATGTTATCTCCTTCACAGCCTGTAGTGCACATTAAAGTGCATGAGTGTTGCACACCTCAAAAAACAAGCATGGAGGGCTCATTGCACAGTGCTGTTTAAAAATCTTCAAAAAACATTGTTTAAAACAAAAAATTCTGACTTTTGGAGTGTTAGAGCGGTTCCACCCGACAGTCTCCGCACTAAACCTCCACGACCCTCACGTGCTAGACTCCTCCCTACTAGTTTCATCACTGGGGGTGACTCATCAAAAGATGCAAGCCTGCATATGTACTAGCTAATTATATACAGTTCCTTCTTATGACTTTAGTTCTACTTCCACCTATCCGGAGCCCGGGAAGTGGCGCAGAGTTTTATGTACAAACCCCACTATTATACAGGGAGTGCAGAATTATTAGGCAAGTGGTATTTTTGAGGAATAATTTTATTATTGAACAACCACCATTTTCTCAATGAACCCAAAAAACTCATTAATATCAATGCTGAATATTTTTGAAAGTAGTTTTTTATTTGTTTTTAGTTTAGCCATTTTAGGGGGATATCTGTGTGTGCAGGTGACCATTACTGTGCATAATTATTAGGCAACTTAACAAAAAACAAATATATACCCATTTCAATTATTTATTTTTACCAGTGAAACCAATATAACATCTCAACATTCACAAATATACATTTCTGACATTCAAAAACAAAACAAAAACAAATCAGTGACCAATATAGCCACCTCTTTGCAAGGACACTCAAAAGCCTGCCATCCATGGATTCTGTCAGTGTTTTGATCTGTTCACCATCAACATTGCGTGCAGCAGCAACCACAGCCTCCCAGACACTGTTCAGAGAGGTGTACTGTTTTCCCTCCTTGTAAATCTCACATTTTATGATGGACCACAGGTTCTCAATGGGGTTCAGATCAGGTGAACAAGGAGGCCATGTCATTAGTTTTTCTTTTATACCCTTTCTTGCCAGCCACGCTGTGGAGTACTTGGATGCGTGTTATGGAGCATTGTCCTGCATGAAAATCATGTTTTTCTTGAAGGATGCAGACTTCTTCCTGTACCACTGCTTGAAGAAGGTGTCTTCCAGAAACTGGCAGTAGGACTGGGAGTTGAGCTTGACTCCATCCTCAACCCGAAAAGGCCCCACAAGCTCATCTTTGAGGATACCAGCCCAAACCAGTACTCCACCTCCACCTTGCTGGCGTCTGAGTCGGACTGGAGCTCTCTGCCCTTTACCAATCCAGCCACGGGCCCATCCATCTGGCCCATCAAGACTCTCGCATTTCATCAGTCCATAAAACCTTAGAAAAATCAGTCTTGAGATATTTCTTGGCCCAGTCTTGACGTTTCAGCTTATGTGTCTTGTTCAGTGGTGGTCGTCTTTCAGCCTTTCTTACCTTGGCCATGTCTCTGAGTATTGCACACCTTGTGCTTTTGGGCACTCCAGTGATGTTGCAGCTCTAAAATATGGCCAAACTCGTGGCAAGTGGCATCTTGGCAGCTGCATGCTTGACTTTTCTCAGTTCATGGGCAGTTATTTTGCGCCTTGGTTTTTCCACACGCTTCTTGCGACCCTGTTGACTATTTTGAATGAAACGCTTGATTGTTCGATGATCACGCTTCAGAAGCTTTGCAATTTTAAGAGTGCTGCATCCCTTTGCAAGATATCTCACTATATTTTACTTTTCTGAGCCTGTCAAGTCGTTCTTTTGACCCATTTTGCCAAAGAAAAGGAAGTTGCCAAATTATGCACACCTAATATAGGGTGTTGATGTCATTAGACCACACCCCTTCTCATTACAGAGATGCACATCACCTAATAATATTAATTGGTAGTAGGCTTTCGAGCCTATACAGCTTGGAGTAAGACAACATGCATAAAGAGGATGATGTGGTCAAAATACTCATTTGCCTAATAATTCTGCACTCCCTGTACTATTGTGATGATCGCCTCTGTGGTGTCCATTCTGCTTTCAGACATTACTGCAGCCAGGCAATGCTGTTTGCATGGCTTTCCTTGCTTTCATATTGAGTGTCCTGTTTATTTGCAGTTCTTCCGCATTCCATTATGGCCTGGCTTGTTCTACCAAATACTATGCTGTTTGCATAGTTATGCATGAGTTAATGAGATGCAGTTCTTATTCTCAGCTTGCAGTCTGCAAGCTAAGTGAATGCAGATTGACCTATTACCATTAGCTCTTCTGGTTTTTTGCATGTCCGCTTCTGATTGGTCGCTGCTTGCATAAAAGTCATTTCCTGGGTTTGCTCTGTGCCCGACATACTGTCAGTCCAGCTTGGATTGTAGTCCCGGGTCCTTGACATCCAGAATACTTATATATTGGTAAGGCCAATATATAAGTACTGGAGAATATTGTATTGTGATTTATATTTCTTTGTCTTGTTTTGTACTCTGCGATTAAACTGGTCTCCTGCGTTGGGTGACAGTGAATCTTCTAGTCGAGTTCCTTGTGGATCGCATTTGCCCTAGTGTTAAGGCTCATACACACATCAGACTATAGTCTTTGGAAAATGAAAGATCACAGACCAATCTTACCACCCTTCATTTAGTATGAGAGCCATACTCTACACAGTCTATTCTATGGAGCTGAACTCCCCATCAGAAAAAAAATCTTTGCAAGATGCTGTACAGACACAAAAGATCTGTAGCTGCAAAAGATCTGTTCCTGCCAAAAATCCATTCCTGCAAATTGCAATGATAGTCTATGAGATCTGCAGATCATCATACACACATGATTTAACTGACATTCATCGGCAGATCAGATCCACCAGGATGGATTTTCAGATCTGCGGATGATTGCTTGATCTGCAGATGAATGTCAGTTAAATCATGTGTGTATGATGATCTGCAGATCTCATAGACTATCATTGCAGTTTGCAGGAATGGATTTTTGGCAGAAACAGATCTTTTGCAGATACTGATCTTTTGTGTCTGTACAGCATCTGTGTGTGCAGCATCTTGCAAAGATTTTTTTCTGATGTGGAGTTCAGCTCCATAGAAAAGACTGTGTAGAGTATGGCTCTCATACTACATGAAGGGTGGTAAGATTTGTCTGTGATCTTTCATTTTCCAAAGACTATAGTCTGATGTGTGTATGAGCCTTTAGAGGCAGTGGACCCTGCCGGCCTGTGTTCTTGGACTGTAGCCATAGCAGCGGTTGCTACTGGTTACCTCACCTGTCTGTCTTGTCTGGACTCTAGCTGTGGTATTGCGACTGATTAGCATGCGTTCCGTCCGTCAGTCTATGTTTATCTTAGCTAGTTTTCCTTGTACGCTCGGACTCGTACGCAGGACCCCAGGGACTCGTACACAATAGTTAGGACCTACATCACACATTGGTTATTTTGCTAGTACTTGCATTATATATTGGTTCTTCGTCGATATATGCGCATGCTAGCCCCCTTTGTTGTTTTCTTGTATTCGAATTGCGGAGATATATCAATACGTTGGTATACGCGCATTCGGACTGTTGTATTTCTGTGTATCTTCTTACTCACTCCTGCTCTGCCAGTTTTGTCTATTGGATGTCGACCTCCCAGCACTGGGCAGGTGAATCTATATTATCTTGCTTTGCGAAGTGAGCATCACTGTGGTTGTGATTTGCTACATTGCTCTATCTGCTCTGTGTGTGAATGTCTGTCCTTGCAAGGCCTACGATCAGATTGACAGACATTCATTTAATCTGTTTCCATTCTACTCTGTTTCTATGCTGCTTTAGTATCGCTCATTGCTGCACTCACACTGAGCGATTTCTATCCGACTTCTGTGGGACATTCAGAGGTATTGACCCTCTGTGCTCCACAGCTCCTCCTGCTGGTTGATCTGTTCCTCCACAGGTGCATTTGCACCATAACTGGGGTCCTCTGTCTGAGTGCTTGTGGAAGATTTCCTCATTGTCAGCATACACGTTGTGCGCTGACCGTGGAGATTATTTATCCCCCAATCGTTACAACTATTATATGCATGCAAAATCAGTGAGCTCTAAACTATGCAATACACTCCATTGCCTACAGATATCAGAATAATGCATCTATATCAGCATATCTTCTGAAAGACGTTTATACACATAAAAAACAGCATAAAAGTGCAGTTTAAAAATGGCATTTTCACTCCATGCTGTTTCTCATTCAGTTGTTCATACATGCATTTTTGATAACAACAATGCTTAACTAACCAATTGCTTTAAACACTTAACGACAACCAGACTTATAAAAACGTCCTGCTAGAACCTCTTAACAGCTCCAGGACATTTTTATAAGTCAAACAGTGCTGCTGCCGCTGTGCGCGTGAGCGCTCCCCCGCATGCATTCCCGTGCATGTGACATTAGTGAGGAAAAAAAAAAAAATACCATAGAAAAAAAATACACCTTTATTTCCAAATAATATATTGTCACCATACTTTGTACTAGAGACGTAATTAAAATCTTGTGAGAACCAGAACAAATCGGCAGATAAAATGTGTGGGTTTTATGCACAGTAGCAGTGTTTTCATATTAAAACTATAGGGGATGAAATTGGACAAAGTGTATTTTTTTTATTTTCATTTTTCATTTGGTAATTACTGAAAACCAATATCAACCCCAAAAAGCCTAATTGTTGGTGAAAAAAACAAAATAGATAATTTCATTGTGATTAGTAGTGATTAAGCTATTGGCAAATGAAAGGGATGAGCAAAGAAAGGTCAAAATCGCTTGCCCGTTAGGGTAAAAAACGCTTTGGGGACAAGTGGTTAAACTATAATTTTAGCTTTTACCATATGTGCACATTTAGCAGCAAATTCTGCATTCTCATTTTGCAATGTAGCACTACTAGACCCCATTCTTAGGGCCATATCCTATTCAAGGTGATAAATAGCTTGCAGATGCGAGCTACTTATCACCTTGCCATCGCGCGAGGATTACCGGCAAATCCTATTGCCCATATCCTTCGCGCGATGGCCGATCGTTAGGGAGCATTACTCAGGCGAAAGCCTGAGCGATGCTCCCTTTTACCGAGCGATGGGGAGTGAGGTTTACGCTGTGGTGCTGTCCATCAGCACCACGGCCTCACTCCCCACACATGCGCACTCGCCCGCCGCCATCTTCCGCCGCCATCTTCCGCCGCTAATAAGGAGACCCCAAGAGCTCCCCGTCGGGTCGCCGCACAGTTTAGAAGCCCCCGCGCAGCTCTGCACCGGCATCCCTGCAGGCATACATACCGCCGCAGATCACCCGCCGCCTCTCGCCGCAAAATCCGTCGCGTAATTACAGTGTATCTAACACTAATTACTGTCCGCATAGAAGGAGCCCGGGCAAAGCATCTTTGAATCTGCAGCCTGGGCTCCCCATTGGTCCGCTGTCTGAGCCATTTTATTGGTTTAGACAGCGGACCAATGGGGAGCCCAGGCTGCAGATTCAAAGATGCTTTGCCCGGGCTCCTTTTATGCCGACAGTAATTACAGTGTTAGATACACTGTAATTACTCGACGGATTTTGCGGCGAGAGGCGGCAGGTGATCTGCGGCGGTATGTATGCCAACAGGGGTGCCGGTGCAGAGCTGCGCGGGGGCTTCTAAACTGTGCGGCGACCCGACGGGGAGCTCTGGGGGTCTCCTTATTAAAGGAGACCCCCAGATGCTGCGGCGACGACGTGCGTTAGCTAGTTTAGACCTGCTTTTTGCAGGTCTAAGCTAACGCTCATGTCTGCCGGGAAGCATCGCTTCCCGGAGACATGATAAGGGTAATTGGATTCGGTGTTAAGAACTCGCTGGGCGATTATATCGCCCAAGTGAGTTCTTTTCCACCTGGGGGGGGTCTAAAGTTTAATTAAATTAGGCGATGCCCCCATCGCCTAAGTTAAGAACTCGCCAGTGCTTAGCGCTGGCGAGTTCAGCAATATAATATGGCCCTTAGCCTCCAATACTTAAAGGGAACCAGAGAGGAACGAGGGGTGAAAAAAGGCAAAGATTTTATACATACCTGGGGCTTCTTCCAGCCCCATAAGCCTGAATCGCTCCTACGCCGCCGTCCTCAGCTTCCTGGATCCGCCGGTACCGGGCCCGTCACTTCCGGCGGACGCGGCCAATTGTCCGCATCACAGGGGCTCCCTCCATACATGTACGCATGCGGCTGCGCAGTAAGCAGCCACATGCGTATCTGTATGGGGAGAGCACCCTGTGATGCGGAGAATTGGCCGCGTCCGCCGGCCGACTTGCCGACTCGCGGCAATGACGGGACCCGGTGGCGGCGATTCCAGGCAGCGGAGGACGGCGGCGTGGGAGCAATCCGTGCGTATGGGGCTGGAGGAAGCCCCAGGTATGTATAGTTCATCCTCTCTGGTTCCCTTTAAGTGAGTTATGACCATCATGCCTCAGCATGCTGCCACAGTAATCCACAGTAAAATCTATGCAATCTCAATCCCGTACTCCAGTTTCCACATGCTACCATAGTAAATCCATACAACCCCATTTTGCATTGATCATATTCCACCAATATTTAATTAATTTGCAGTTTGATTAGCATGCACTTATTACTCTGCAGTTTGATTAGCACGCACACCTACGCATACTGCCATAATAAATTCCATACAACCCCATTTTGGCATTCTAGCAACATGTTATTATGCAGCTCTCCAGATAGGTGAAAGTAGAACTAAGGTCATAAGAAGGAGGGGAGGAACTGTATATAATTAGCTTGTACACGTCAGCCCAGGAGACCACACGGGGTGGAACCTGCTCTAACATTAAAATCCAGAATCCTCAGGGCCCGTTCACACTACAAGAGCTTTTTAAACGCTAGAGATTTTAAAAAAAACTCTTGCTAATGCAATGCTATGGGGGATATTTACAAAATCACATCACTCCAGTGTGAACACACAAATAGGATAGCATTAGCAAGAGCTTTTAAATTCACAAGCGCTTAGAAAAGCTCTTGTAGTGTGAACGAGCCCTGAGAGAATGAGAGTTTTAAGATTTTTAAACAGCACTGCACAGTGAGAGCTCCACGTTTGTTTTTTTTTTTTTAGGTGCATTAACAGTGGTGGCTCCAGCTTCAAATTTATGGAGGGCACAAAGGGCAGGGTTGATGACCTATTTTTTTTTTTTTTGTAAGGGACATCTGGGTGGAGCTAAATAGTGGGTGCTGATCAATCTTTTCCCTGCTAGGCAATGTATGCACATCATGGGTTAAGTACTTTGTGCATCTGAATCTATATAAAACATGCAGATATGCTAATTTGCTTCCCCCTAAAAATTGGCACTTGGACTATGAGGCCCCTATGTAAAATGCTGCAGACTACTGCAGCTGCTACTTACTGTAAAACATGCCCAGCGTATGCACTGGATCCTTCAGTACAATTTCAACAAGATGTCTGTGTTGTGTCATGTATTAACAAATGAACAACATGGAGTTCTTGAATTAACTAAAGGCAAACCCAGACCAAAACATGGCTACTGATAACAATGCAGGGTGCTGTAAACAGTGTGCTTTACTGATCTACTACGTTGAGCAGCCAAGAAGTTCTGCAGTAGCTGTAGCTCCTATTACACAAGTTATGCATGCGAGTTTGTGCAGCAGAGAAAGAATTATGTTGTATACAACAGAACTTGCACCTTGAATGGCATGGCTCTCCATGGCTCCCATGGAGGATCACAGAACTCATCTTCCGCACTGCTTCTCTAGTGTTGGCTTCTGCTAATCGAGTCATCAGTAGAAGCTGTCACTAGGGGGAGCCGCGCAGGAGAGGTCTTTGATTCCCGCAGGGGCCATGGGTTTGGCGATAGACGCTCCTAATTATACAGGGGAGTAGGACACAGGAGAGGGGAGCGGACACACACTGGGGGGATACAATCCTACACAAAGAAAAAGTACCCAAAGAATACAGTACCAAACCACTCCTGATAATCATCAAAAAATATTGCAAAACTTTATTGGAAAAATAGTTAACAATATTAAAATATTTAAAAATCACCAAAGGTGATGGCAGCGGTGTACAAAATACTCAATAAAGCAAGATAATACAATAATCACAAAGCCTCACAACCAACTCTAATAATATATAAAAATACAAAAAATGAGTAAGCCAAAAGAGCGCATAAACATACAATAGAGCCAGTATAAAGTGCAGGGTAATATAGTGGAAATGTGAATAAGCTGCACAATGTAAGATAGAACCAAATATATTAATGAACAAGGATAGATGAAAGAAGGTGCTAACAAGAGTCCCTGAGGTCTCCAATGGCAATAACACACTGGGGGGAAGCAGACAAACGTGGGAGTCGGGGGACACACTAGGACAAATTTGTGTTTCGTTTTACCATTGCAGGTATGGTTTAGAGCATTACTCCTGAAAAAGATGTTAGAACATCCCCGTGACTAGAACAAATGTCTTCAGAACATATATAAATACTGTTGCAGCAGCCTCACTAGCTAATTAGCTGGCGGACACTAAAATAGCCAGGAGTGCAGCAATGGCCAGAAATCAATTTGCAGGTAGGAACACACTAGGCAGAAACACTAGCATTTTGGAAATCGCAGTGAAAACGCACATAATTCAAGTCAATGGGTTATGAAAAAATGCTTATGTTTGCGTTCTGCAGTGTGCGTCTTTTAAAAACACTGATGCACATTTTTCCAAAACGCATCTAAAAAAAGCACATAATAAAAGTCAATGGTGACACAGAGGTATTGCTTTTTGGTGTGTTTTTGAAGCTTTAAAAAGAAAAAAAATATATATACACAAGTTTGATGATGTATTTCCACTTCCTGTTGACTAGTGATTTGCATAAAACGCATAAAAAACAACGCATAAAAAATGCATTAAAAAACCACATATGCAATTTATATATGCGAACCGCAAATGCATTTAAAACACACACAAAACGCAAGAAAATCTCATGTGCTGGAAAAAAAAAAGCAAAAGAGAAAAAAAAACGCACAAAAAAGCATGGAAGACGCACTAAAAACGCAAATGCATTTGCAGCAAAATGCTACCTATCCTGCACTGCCTAGTGTGTTCCTACCCTGAGGGCTCGTTTCCACTATCGCGAATCCGCATGTGTCCAACACATGCGGATTCGCACATGTAATGCAAGTGGATGGGCCTGTTTCCACTGTAGCGTTGTTGAGGTGCGTTTTTTTCAGCGGTAAAAAAACGCACAAAAGAGTCAACGAATTCGCCTGCGAGTGGAATGCATGCGAATCGCCGCTAATGTATTTAATAGGGAAATCGCATGCGGCTTTGTCATGCGGATTTCCCCGCGATTTCGCATGCGATTTTGCATGAAAGCCAATGGAACTTAACACAGGCAGTGACATGGTTAAATTCGCATGGCTCCTTGCCATGCGAAATCGCATGCGAAATCGCGGGGAAATCCGCATGGGGAAACGCAGCCGCATGCGATTTCTTCAGCGGTGGAATCCAGGCGATTCCGCACCGCTACAGTGGAAACAAGCCCTGAGAGTTCCCAAACTGCAATTGCATGCATGCAAACAGGTTTTGTTGAGGAAATCCATGATCATGGTTCTTGCAAATATACGTCTTCATAAATGTGGCCTTTCATTTACTTGTGGCCCGTCACCTGTACTGTTCTCTGTTTTAATGCTCATCCTATTCAGTGACTGTGCATAAAATGCATGCAGCAGTAAACCACAATAACACACTTCTGTCCAATGGATAAGTGGGAACATTAAATGGTGAAATCTATGCACTTCTGATGTCCGCGCATACAACAAATTTTATGATTTTGTAAAATGTGCACAACAATTCAGGTATAAGTAAACCTGAGATGGGGACACATACATATATTTTATACACACACACACACACACACACACACACACACACACACACACACACACACACACAATACCTGGGGCGTCCTCCAGCCCCCTCCAAGCTTATTGCTTCCACGCCGTCCTCCTTCTCCTCATTTGTCTGCAATTGGCCCCAGAAAGTCCTCCGGTCCAGGACAAACTGCGGCCCGGCCAGTGACGAATGGGAGACAGGGTAGCTCGCTCGGCTGGACTGCGCCAACAGGCCCCGACTGGACGGCTTACCGGGGCCTGTTGCAGGCAAACGAGGAGGAGGACGTTGTGCAAGCAATAAGCCTGGAGAGGGCTGGAGGAAGCCCCAGGTATGTATATTTTATATGTACGTGACGTCCCCATTTCAGGTACACTTTAAGCGGTATTTCCTGCAGGTAGCATATTATGCATGTGGTGCTGGAATTTCTTATTAAGAGGCTCAACACGGCAGCGCATCAGGACTTTAGCATGGAGAAACCGTTTAATCAGAAAAGGCTTAGTAATGAAAAATACAGATTTATAAACTTGTAATATTCATTGTACTTTACATTTAGGCATGTAAAACAAATTCCATGACTTCTATCTGAAACTCATTTACCCTGAATAAAGCATTTATCTAACTAATTATTTGTCTGAATTGCTTTCACAGAAGTTGTGAAATTACAATGTAATACTGTGTGATCTGCAGACCTTTTTTGCAAGCTGCAGAAATCTTGCCATTTATTAGAAAGGGCATGCCAGTATCTTTGTTCAAAGGTTGTTGAAGCACAAATGTAGACGTGCACTGTCATTTAAATTCCAAATCAGGAATGAGAACTCTTTAATATACATAAGCTACAAATTTCTGCGATACATACTTAAGGAAAGTAAGTAAGGCTCACAATGCTTGTTGCTTATGTCACTCAATATATATTCAATAAGAGGTATGCAGAAATCAGAAAACCTAACAGAAATTAAATCAAACCTCTGGCAGAATCTCAAACATTATTTGGTTTAAAATCCTTAGTAATCTTGACAATGTTGACAGGCTTTTAAATGAACAGTGTTGATTGAGTTTCTTATTGATATTTCTATATAGTTTACTAATTAAAGGGCATGCCATGGGGTCCAATATTTCCATTCATTCTTTCATACACAAAATCCTACATATTCCAAATGGCTTTGTAATTGTTCATAATATACCTCAAAATTCTGCATGATCATGGATTGTCTTTTTCAGAATTCTGCAGAACAGAAACTATCTCAGTAAAGTAGGGCAAATTTGGAAATTTAGGCGCCTGCTACCAGAAGAACTTAAAGAAGGACAGTCACAAAAAACTTAAAATTAAAAAACACATACAAATAAGGAGTACATTTCTTCCTGAGTAAAATGAGCCATAAATTACTTTTCTCCTATGTTGCTGTCCCTCACAATAAGTAGTAGAAATCTGACATTACTGACAGATTCTGGACTAGCCCATCTTCTCATAGGGGGGGATCTCAAGGTTTTCTTCATTTTTAAAAGCACTTAGTCAATGGAAGTTGCTCCGTCCAACTGCCAAAATAGTGTGCAGAGAGCAGGGAGGCTGGCCAGCATCTTTGTATTAATCATTTTCAGGGAAAGTCTCTATAAAGAATAAAGGCCATGCAGAGAATCCCCTATAGAGAGATGGACTAGCCCAAACTCTGTCGGTAATGTCAGATTTCTACTACCTACTGTAAGTGACATCAACATTAGAGAAAAGTAATTTATGGCTCATTTTACACTGGGAGAAATGCACTTCTTATTTTTATGGGTTTTAAATTTTAAGATTTTCATGATGGTTCCTCTTTAAGTCCCTACAGACGCCATTATAAATTGCAGCTATAGTGTAAAATGTGGGTGCCCGCCATTTATCGGGGACCCTGGGTACACACATTTCATAGCCGCAATTTGTAATGGCACTTGGGCATTATCATAATAGTGGCAGTATATACACAATTTACAGAGATATAAAATAAAAACAAATTACTGCATACAATTTAGAGAGAAGTTGTACAACAAAACTACAATAGAGTCCTGCTTAAAGAGAATCAGCATTTAAAAAATGCAGCATAAAAAAAAAACATACCTATGTGTTCAGGGAAATCTCCTATTCCCCTCTGTCCTAATTTCACCCCTCCCTGTCGCATTAAACATCATAAAAAACTATTTTATAAAGTTTATAAACAAAAAAAATGGCCACCAAAACCGGAAGTACGTCAGTCCGCTGGACATCTCAGCACTGCACAAGAGGAGCGCAGGTTAGAGCATGTGCTGTATGCCCTCTCGTGCTGCCGGATCGTAATCAGCTGCCTTCTCTGAGCTGGCTGTTTACATTACACAGTCTACGTTCTCTTAGCGTTGTGTGAGGTGGAGAAGGGAGGGTTGATGTGCAATGTAAACACACCACACGGGAGGGCATGGAAAGGGCGTGTATAACATTTCCTCATTACTGAGGAGACACCCCCTTCCAGATAGAAGGTGACAAATCCGACAAAATGAAGAAACATTGAGTTATTTCACAGAGGGTGAATGTAAAAAAATGTTGCAGTAAGCCAGATCACATTAGAATAGGTATAGGAACTTGTAGGATAGAAGAAAAAGGGATGACAATTTTGTTAAAGAGTCTCTAAGTATTCCTGTAAAATCACTGCTATCCCAACTTCCGTCAAACTCCTTCCGTCAAACTCCTACTTCTTATTTTCACAAACTCATTTTAATTTAAGCTCCAGAAAAAAAAAAAAAACACCCTCAAAAGAGAAGAAAAAGGTTACTGCCTTATACAGTTCTATATTTATTAGCTGGTTGCCAGGCTTAACCATTAGTTTACAAATAGCCTGAAAACTCTCTTGGAATAACACAGGTTAGCAAAAAGTGGGTCATTCCTATATTGAAAATAAACCCCTGCAATGTTGCTTAAAAAAATGAACTGTGTTTCAATAAATATTGTTTTTGGTGAAAGTCAAGTTGTTGATGTATTATTGATCTTCACAAATTTCAACCATCCTGTTTTGCGGTTTTCAAGCACGTATTTTTCCTATATAAAATCTCTAGATCTCACCATTAACAAGCACTTTTTTCAGTTCTTCTGGGATGTAGGTCCAGCTATATTACATTTGCCAAGCTTTGCTGAAATACAAGGAATGATTATATATACAACATAGATAGATAGATAGATAGATAGATAGATAGATAGATAGATAGGGGGGTGAGGAGGTGGAAGGCTAGTCCATTTAGCCACCAAACCAAACTGGACTCCGTATGGGAGCTTGACAATATCTGGGCATGCTTCTATTGAGACTAAAGATGGTGTCCTGGGAGCCCCCCCTTCCAGATCTGAACCAAGGTATCACAGTTTCTGGGCATCTTGAGCAGTAGCAGATAAACAAAATCCCAGAAGTTCTATTGTATTGGCCTGACAATGGTACCAAGGTTTTCAACTTGTGACCTATGGGCAGTCAACCCTAGGTGATTGCTGACCTACCGCCAAATTAAATCATTTTAAAAGCAGCATAATATCCTCCACAGCTACTCTAAACCCTTTGTACGTTGCCCCACACCATGATCTGGATATTACAGAAGTATACCAGAAACTAGGTACACTGACAGTGCCACATTTACAAAGAGGAGTATACTGTAGAGCAGTGGAAACATACATGGTACAGCCAATCTGTCATGGATATTATCCATTTGATGGCATCTGATTAAATGGATAGTAGAGAACAGCAATGATCTCTAAACAACCCCCCCCCCCCCCCTCAAAAGAAAAAAAAAACTAGTAAAATTGGCCAATTAGGATTGGATGTGTGCACCCACAAGCCTTAAACAGGTCTGCATCTACAAGTTAACTTGGATTGTATACAAAAATGTCCTCCCTGTAGGAGTACATGATAACTGTAAATGCCCAACTGCAGCAAGTTTATGACAATCACCATTATCAGATAAGATAAAGATATGATATGATAGGATAGATGATAAATCCCAGAAAATCATTTTAAACCTTTATTATCTACTAGTTTAAAAAGAGTATTTGGTTTTCCATTTTTTCTGCAATGAAACAAA
The DNA here is from genome assembly GCF_040937935.1 of Hyperolius riggenbachi. Lineage (NCBI taxonomy): Eukaryota > Metazoa > Chordata > Amphibia > Anura > Hyperoliidae > Hyperolius > Hyperolius riggenbachi. The sequence goes on from NC_090648.1 coordinate 309,329,207, forward strand.
ACCTCCATAAATCTGACGTCTTTGTTCAGGCAGTTGTCAGATGCACGGAGCCTTCTTAAAAGCATGTAAGCATGTATATACTCCATTGCAGAGAACCCTCGGTCAGTTATTTAATATACGTCTGTACTTCTTTCACATTTGCTGCCTTTCAGGCTGTACCTGTGTGCAGCCTTTTCCTTTCCATATGCTCCCCATGAGATCAGACACCTTGAAAAGATGATAGGACAAAGCACATGTCCACCACTTCTCCTACTCTCTACGCTCTTTGCCGAGATTGTTGTTGTTTGAACTGCTCTTACAATCAGGGCTTTGTGTACACAAATCAGGAAAATAGGGCGCAGGAGTTTTGGAAGAAAAAAGGCTGCCATAGAAGCCCATTATAAAAGCTAAACACCTGCTATGTAATACTGTGATTTTTTATGTGGGAAGCCTCGGCAGCTGCAATTTTATAGAGTGCCTCTGGGGGCCCAAACTTCACTTCATTGCCACAAATCACGGTGGCTCTCGGTGCCCAAATATCTCTTTGCCACTAATCGCAGCTCTGTGGCAGGTGGGAAGTTAAGGGTGAGGTGACAAGGGGGGGGTATAGTAGGCCCCAAAAGCTGTGATTTGCGGCAATGAGAGTAACGTTGGGTGCAGAGAGTTGCCCAATAACATAGATGCAGAGCCTTCGCACACGCTATACACAGCTGCAATTTGCATACCGGGAAGACTCGGCTGCAAACCATTGCTCTGTGGCAGGGGAGAGGGGTTAGGTACCACCAGGGTGTTAGGGTTAAGCACCACCGTGGGGGAGGGAATGGTAAGGGGTTAGGCGACACCAGAGGGGTAGGGGTGTTAAGGGTTGTCTGTGTTAGGCATCATAGAGGGAGGGTTTTGTGTGAGGGTAGGGATAGGTTTAGTCAAAGTAAAATATCAGTTAAGATCAACAATATTTTAATACTGAAATTCAGTAGTAGAATATTGCTAATTTTGACAATATTCTACTAGCAGTAATCCCCTGTGCCCTTTTTGTCCAGGCGCCTTTTTTTCATGTACGCGTGTTTGCAGTAGCTGTGTATCCAAAATAACACAAGATTCCTCACTGCACTTGAGAAACAAGAATGATGAATGATGTGTAAGGGCTGGAGAGCACTTTTCAGTTCAAAGAATTCAATTTGACTGCTTAGACTGGAGGAGGGTAATATTTCACTACTTTTCTGCTTACAGAATTGTTTAACTCTTGTTTTGTGACATAATGATACCTAAGGTAAGCCTTTTTACAACTCTTAAGTTTCTAGTATTAACGTCTTTCAGAAAATTCCATTAAAATGTGCATTTAAATAGCCTGGATATAATAAGAAACTGACAAGTAATTCCAGAATAATTTCCAATACCAGTGAGCAGGTGGTTCACTCCATAAACTAAAGATAATTTTTCCTTGGAAAGAGAGAACTTAGCAGAAGTGATGCTTGTTCAAGCTGACACCAAGGGATGAAATAAAGCAGATGTTGGAGACCAGCCCAAGGACTGCTTGGTTAAGTGTTACCAAGGGAAGGATATTCACAGATCAGGAGGAACCTGTGATAAGGTCACATTAAAATGTAAGAGGTCACCAATAAAGGCAGTGAGCAGAGTTATTCCCAGCAGAAACTGCAGTCCCTACATAATAGTAGGCATACTCTACGCAAGATTTTCAATAGGCTAGCTATAGATGATATTCTCAAAATGTAAATATCAAATATTGATTGGACATTGCCATTCTCTGTCCATTGGATGCTGGTAGAAGTGCAGGAAAGCTGTGGGTGAGAGCAGTATCCCAGTGACTCTTGCATAGCTTTGTACTACATTGGACACAACTAGCAGCTACAGTGGTTCATTAAAAATACACTGGTGCAGTAATGTTACTCACAGTAAGCTATATCCACTACTGTGGTCCAGTTATAGGGCCGGTGCTACCATATGTATCATATGGGCAAAGGTATCAATTGCCCCAGAGCACCAGCATCAATAGGATGCCCAAGTGTCTGCCACCACTCCCTCAACCCCCCCCCCCCCATCCGCCCACCACCACCTGCAGCATTACAGAGGCAGTGGTGGCAGAAACACACTCACCCCTCCAAGTTCCAGGCATGGGAGATTTGTCCGTCTTATCTTTAGTGTTGGTGCTCTGCACTTCCTGCTTCTCCACTTGGGCTCTAGTGTCCGGTGTGAGGAGCAGGAAGAGTAGAGCAGCAAAAATAGAGAAAAGACAGAGGGAGGGGTTCGTTGGGGACACATCTGACTACTACTAGGGGTGGTGATGGGATGAGTGTCAGTGGGTTCCCCTGGTTACTCTAGCCCTGGGGCTCCATTGTAGCTAGAACTGGCTATGTCCAGTTATAGCCGCATTGCAAATGCATTGCCTGTTGCATTTTTCCTACAGCAAAAGCACAGGAAAACTATAGCAATGAAACTGATCTTTCGTATGCTTTGCATGATGTAGTGTGAATTGGCCCTCCTAATATATTGGCCGTTTACTTGCTCTACCACAAACTGTATAGCGTATACCTAGCATAACAGAAGTGCTTCCCTTTTTCCACAGTTTGCAGGACTAAAATAATATTTTACTGGAGTTTGCAGCCTCAAAGATCTCAGGCAAAGGAAACCTGATTAAACCATAATTGAATTCTTGTTTAATGAGTGCATGAAAATTAAAGCATTTGATCTGGTTCTCTCTCAAATTTAAAAGCATAGAACAATCCTTAACATCAGTTCACAGAAGCAAAAGTTGTGGATATAGTGAGCCACTGTAATTTTGCGGTTTCACTGTAGTTATAGGTTTGGACGTGTGTGTGTGTGTGTGTGTGTGTGTGTGTGTGTGTGTGTGTGTGTGTGTGTGTGTGTGTGTGTGTGTGTGTGTGTGGTGTGTGGTGTGTGGTGTGTGGTGTGTGGTGTGTGGTGTGTGGTGTGTGGTGTGTGTGTGAATATGGATGACTCGTATGCAAATGTTATGCTTACATAACAGGTGGTCCATCATCTTTAATGTCACTTTCTATGTTAGACTTCCTGCTGCTTTGAATAATTGTCATCTCCTGACCTTCCCTAAAAGGCGGAATACATTTATAAACAAGGTGGCACACTCTATGTAAAACAATTTATTAATCTGAAATGAAGTAGCTACTGAATACAACCAGAGGGCAGGTTTGTTGTTTCTCTTGCATGTTATACGCAAAGGACTTGATAATAATGATGCTTTTAAAAAATCAAACTGAATGATAAATTGGGAACCAAATGCACAGGAAAAAGGAAACAACATGTTTTGTATTATGTGGTAAAGAATGTACACATTCACACATCAAATGCAAATTAAGTCTCACACATGAGCTGAGCAGATAGCTTCAAGCTGTTATGCCCAATTGCCCTGAAGTGCCCAGATTGTAATGCAAAAGTTACACAAATAGATTTATAAGCCATGCAAATCCAAGAGAGCAGATAAGTAACGGTTTCATTCTGCAAGGATTATTTAGAAGAGTGTATTTTAACACAAGTGCTCTTGCACAGAAGAGTTTAACAAGTGTCTCCATTTACGCTAATAAATATATGTACGAGTCTTTGCTCCATGTTATCACTGAATATTTGACCATCAGACCTTAAAGGGCAAGTCAGAAACCTTTTGAACACAGAACAAAGTGTGTGTGTGTGTGTGTGTGTGTGTGTGTGTGTGTGTGTGTGTGTGTGTGTGTGTGTGTGTGTGTGTGTGTGTGTGTTTCTCCGTTCAGTCAGTTCCTGCCAGTCCATAACTCCTGTCCTTCCTGCCAATACCTCCCTCTGGTCAGTCCTGACAGTGTTTCCTGTTCGCCCATTCCACTTGTCCTTCTCACACTGCAGGGTTTGCTCTCCTGATCTTCCAGTCACTGGTGGGGTGGTCCAGGGGGTTGTGAACTAGTGGCAACTAGGCAGAAAAGCAGACTGTCACTCACCAGGAGTGATGGCCCATCTCCCTTGTTGGGTGCTCTGGTGAAGACCCATGGTCACTTAGACCCCACTCCCAGGGAGAACCCACACCAGCCATCGGTGTCGCGATCAACAGGGCCCTGACAGTATATGTGTACATCCACACATACACTCACCTAAAGGATTATTAGGAACACCATACTAATACAGTGTTTGCCCCCCTTTCACCTTCAAAACTGCCTTAATTCTACATGGCATTGATTCAACAAGGTGCTCAAAGCATTTTTCTTTAGAAATGTTGACCCATATTGATAGGACAGCATCTTGCAGTTGATGGATATTTGTGGGATGCACATCCAGGGCACGAAGCTCCCATCACATCCCAAAGATGCTCTATTGGGTTTAGATCTGGTGACTGTGGGGGCCATTTTAGTACAGTGAACTCATTGTCATGTTCAAGAAACCAATTTGAAATGATTCGAGCTTTGTGACATATAGCATTATCCTGCTGGAAGTAGCCATCAGATGATGGTAACATGGTGGTCATGAAGGGATGGACATGGTCAGAAACAATGCTCAGGTAGCCTGTGGCATTTAAACGATGCCCAATTGGCACTAAGGGGCTTAAAGTGTGCCAAGAAATCATTCCCCACACCATTACACTACCTCCACCAGCCTGCACAGTGATAACAAGGCATGATGCATCCATGTTCTAATTCTGTTGATGCCAAATTCTGACTATCAAGACTCATCAGACCAGGCAACATTTTTTCCATCTTCAACTGTCCAATTTTGTGAGCTCGTGAAAATTGTAGCCTCTTTTTCATATTTGTAGTGGAGATGAGTGGCCCCCGGTGGGGTCTTCTGCTGTTGTAGCCCATCCGCCTCAAGGTTGTGCATGTTGTGATTTCACAAATGCTTTGCTGTATACCTCGGTTGTAACGAGTGGTTATTTCAGTCATTGTTGCTCTACTATCAGCTTGAATCAGTCGGCCCATTCTCCTCTGACCTCTAGCATCAACAAAGCATTTTCGCCCAAAGGACTGCTGCATACTGGATTTTTTCCCTTTTCACACCATTCTATGTAAACCCTAGAAATGGTTGTGCGTGAAAATCCCAGTAACTGAGCAGATTGTGAAATACTCAGACCGGCCCCTCTGGCACAAACAACCATGCCACGCTCAAAATTGCTTAAATCACCTTTCTTTCCCATTCTAACATTCAGTTTGGAGTTCATGAGATTGTTTTGACCAGGACCACACCCCTAAATGCATTGATGCAACTGCCATGTGATTGGTTGATTAGATAACTGCATTAATGAGAAATTGAACAGGTATTCCTAATAATCCATAAGTTGAGTGTATACACACTGTATTTGGACATCCAACTGGTTTGACTATATAATGTCCACAGTACAGGAAATCCAGAAACGAGAACAGAGGCGCCAGAAAAGTAAAAACAGGCTTAAAATTGTTAAAATTTCTTGGGAGGCAGTGGTAGACTTACCTCCTATAAGCAGACACTAGAAGCTGTCAATTAATGAAACAAAATCATTTATTGGCATACTCCACAAAAGGTTGCAACGTGTTTAGAGGCATCTAGCGTTGTTAGGACCAATTGCTGTTGTATGCTCCCCCCACTCTCAATTGCCTGAGGAAGCAGAGGAATACCTGCGAAACACGTTACAACCTTTTGTGGAGTATGCCAATAAATTATTTTGATTCATTAATTGACAGCTTCTAGTGTCTGCTTATAGGAGGTAAGTGCACCACTGCCTCCCAAGCAATTTTAAGCCTGTTTTTACTCTTCTGGCACCTCTGTTCTCATTTGAGTTTGCATCCACCCTTTTTCCCTGTCTACAGAGAGCGACTTCTTAATCCTGAGTGGGGTCAGGACAATCTCCCCACCTGCTGTCTACACAGTGGTTGCCTTGGAGGCATAGGCGGACTGGCCTGGGGGGACAGGGGGCGATTGCCCCCTGGGCCGCCTCCTGCACCTTATCAGGGCCGCCAGGATTTTTTCCTACTCTTTCATAGAAGCGCCTCCCTCCCCCGGCCGAATGCAGTGCGTTTTGGTGAATCTCGAGGTGCTGCTAGGCAACAGAGGTCTGCCCCCTGCCTGTAGTAGCAGCCAGCCAGTGAAGAGAGAGCAGAGGTGGCTCTAGCGCATCATTTGAAGTAGATCAAAGATGATGTAGAGAAGGCAGCGGGTTGGCACTACTGTGAGAGCTGGCGTGCTGCGGTGATCTTTGGTTTATCCCACTTCTAGCATAGCGTGCTCTGGTGTACAGAAGTATACAAAGTGGCAGAGGAGGCAAAGAAAACAGATACCGGCAGTGCTATAGGCTGTGTTTAATGAGTATAAAAAGTTGCAGTACAAAAAGCATAGAAAAGTACAAGTTGCTGTAGCTGTGATACAAATTACATTGCGTATCAGGTGGGATACCTTATGGTGCGGTGGGTGCCGGGTGAGGTTAAGCCTGACGGCCGTTTCGCACATGTCTGCGCATCTACGGAGGCTGCTAAGCGGGGGGAGACGGACTGCCGGTATTTGTAACCAGGCGCGCACAGCGGTGACGTCCCGCTCCTCTGCTCCACCCCTCCAACTTCCTTCTCAAGTCTACAGACGGCTGGAGCGCATTGCGCATCAGCAGCGTCTGACGTAATGGCAACGTGAATACACTGAATCCATTGATCAGTGTAGCGTGCATCACGCTTAGTCACGCGCCTCTAACACTAGTTGGGCCGATCTGGCACCATCTAGTGTTGCAAAATGAGAAAGCACCTCCAATGTGGTTTCAGGGTAGGATAGTGAGAAAAACGGGTAAAAAAGGCATGAAAAAGGTATGAAAAGGGCATGAACCTTTTACCTTTTTCATGCCTTTTACCCGGTTTTCTCACTATCCTACCCTGAAACCACATTGGAGGTGCTTTCTCATTTTGCAACACTAGATGGTGCCAGATCGGCCCAACTAGTGTTAGAAGCGCGTGACTAAGCGTGATGCACGCTACACTGATCAATGGATTCAGTGTATTCACGTTGCCATTACGTCAGACGCTGCTGATGCGCAATGCGCTCCAGCCGTCTGTAGACTTGAGAAGGAAGTTGGAGGGGTGGAGCAGAGGAGCGGGACGTCACCGCTGTGCGCGCCTGGTTACAAATACCGGCAGTCCGTCTCCCCCCGCTTAGCAGCCTCCGTAGATGCGCAGACGTGTGCGAAACGGCCGTCAGGCTTAACCTCACCCGGCACCCACCGCACCATAAGGTATCCCACCTGATACGCAATGTAATTTGTATCACAGCTACAGCAACTTGTACTTTTGTATGCTTTTTGTACTGCAACTTTTTATACTCATTAAACACAGCCTATAGCAGTGCCGGTATCTGTTTGCTTTGCCCCAATCATTTGAAGTGGCCAGGCTACAGGAGGATTCCAGTCCTGTCTGGTGAAAGGAACGCTGAAGTTTCTCCCTCAATCCCAGATTCCCTGCCTCTTGAAGCTGGAAGGGACAGGACACAGATCACTGCAGCCAGACATCAGCAACCAGACTGTTCTTTGTAAGCGGACACCTCCTCTCCTCTTCATTTGTTTGCTCTGTTTTGAACTGGCCAGCTCTAATGTGTACATGTAACCCTTTCACTGCTGCCTGCTAGTTTTAGCTTTTTGCAGAACTGGCACTTTGTATTTAAGGCATGCATATTTATATATTCTTCTAGTTTGACTGCACACTGATATATTGTACTATCTCAATAACACTTGCCACTTTACTTAAAGGACTTCCCGATGCACAATAAAAAAAATATTTTGTTAATCACACTTCTTCCGGCCCCAAGCAGCAGTCGCAGTCCCTCGCCGCAGCCCTGATCCTCTTCAGTGTCCCTTCTGGCCGTCCACAATGATGTCTACCTGCTGGCAGAGTCGGCTCTTCTGCGCCTGAGTCACGTCATCTGGCGCATACCGCGCCTGAGCATTAGTTTTGCACACGCCCAGTATGCGCCAGATGATGTGGACGCGCAGGCACAGAAGACCCGACCACCTGGCGGGTAGCCATCATTGTGGACGGCCAGCAGGGACACTGAAGAGGACCAGGGCTGCGGCGAGGGACTGTGACTGCTGCTCGGGGCCAGAAGAAGCCCTAGGTGATTAAAAAAAAATAGGATTTTTTACTTTGCATTGGAAGTCCCTTAACGGAAACCTTAAAAAGTGTACCTGAGTTGTGTACTGGTGTATTTATACTTACCTGGGGCATCCTCCAGCCCCATGAGGTGCTCCCTCGCTGTTCTCTCTGGCTGCTTTGTTGTCTTATTACACAACCTCCTCCTGGTAATCTGGCCAGTCATGTGCTTTTGCACATGCCGGTTTCCCTCGCCATTCCGTTGTCCTTGTTCCTCTCTGATATCCATTCAGCAGCTGTTCCCTCTGAAAGTTGCATGTGCCTCCTGAATTGCGCTCCCACAGCCGGGAGAATTCTGCGCTTGTGAAGTTGATAAAAATTGGTATTGCGCATGCGTCGAACATTTCCAACTATGGAAGTGTGATCAGGGAGGCGTGTAGTCATGCCTGGTCTTACCCTCTGTAGGGGCCTCAGGCTGAGCTGTCCCTGTGCTCCACAGCCCCCCATTAAAGGGAAGATCCGCGCTGGAAATAAAAAAAAATAAAAAAAACACTTACCTGGGGCTTCCTCCAGCTCCTGGCATCCAGCTGTGAAGAAGCCGACCTTGCCAGTTCTCGTAGTTCTGCGCCTGCGCAGTAGAGACCCGATGACGTCCTTACACCATGTGATCCCCCACCGTGGAGCGCACAGAAGCTGACCTGTCGAGGTCGGCTTCTTCACAGCTGGATGCCGGGAGGGAGAGGAGCTGCGGTGAGGGCACCGATCGACTGCCAGGAGCTGGAGGAAGCCCCAGGTAAGTGGAGTTTTTTGTATTTCCAGCTCGGTCCCTCCCTTTAAGAGTAGTACTCGCATGTCCTTGATCCAATGGCAAATCTCTCTGCTCTCCTCAAGCTGAGAGTAACTATGGTGACTTTCCTATCGCTTAGCCTCCAGGTACCATGGTTACTCCCAGCGCGACCGATTCCATGATAAACGTTCTCCTATCTTCCTCACTGGTACCCCCTACTGCTGGCTTTTATTGATCACATCATTACGCGACATCGGCATTAGGAGGAAGCAGGGAGAGGAGGACGCTTATCATGCAGGTACCCAGGAGTAGGTGAGTTGACTGCTGCTCTTCCCGCTGCGGGGAGTGGGGAACACAGGAGCTATGGGGGTGGGGCACGGGGGAACAAAAGTGACACTGGGAAAAAAAGAACAGGGGACATGAGGTGACACAGAGGGAGACAAAAAAGGCACAGGGGGAATAGGTGACAGAGGGGGACAGAAGAGGCACAGAAATTAGTGTTCTGATTTAAGAACAGATTTAGATTAAGATCAAACCTACATTCCCCATTTCCTTCATTAATAGGTACAGGTTGCTATTATTATTTTATATAGGTTATTATTTGGTACAGTATGTCTTGCTAGAACTGAATGTATTCTGTTTTTGCCATCAGAACTGCCTTAATTTTAATTCTGTATGGCATTCCTCTGAGATGTTTGGTCCATACTGAAATGTCATGCATGGTCACGCCCATTTTTTTCATTTGTCGTACCGCCCCAATCCCCCCCCCTTCCCCCTCAAGGGCCTCTGGGTTGCATTTTCCCCCCAGGCCCAAAGGTCCCAGTCCTCCCCTGCTTGGAGGTAACCCTGGTTTGTGAGTGTATATTTCTTGTACTCTTTATACAACCCAAATTCCAGTACTTACTACTTTATATTGTGCTCTCTGTGTCCTCTCTTTATATACAGTACAGGAAGAGTATCATTTTAGACCTCTATGTTAAATAAAATCTGTAAAAAGTTTGTTGTATTGCTAGTCTAGAGGCTTGACTGCAGTAAGCTATGCACAAAACAGAACTTGATGATTTGCAAGCCATTAAAACAATATATATTTAGTTGAAAATAGTACAAAGACAGCATAGCAAAGTCTGAAACTAAGAAAGTTTGAATAATGAAAATTGTATGCCAAATTAGAATTTCATACCACCAACTACCGTAACTTTGAAAAAGTGGGATGCAACAACAAAAGACTAGTAAAGTTCTAACACAAAAAAATAAACACAACAATAAAAATAAACCTGGTATAACTTGCCAGCTAATTAACTACATAACGACCGGGTCACGCCCATGGGCATGACCGCAGTGGCAGCCCCAGGACCGCCTAACGCCAATTGGTGTCAAGTCCTGGGGTTGCAAAAAAAGAAGAATATTTTTTAAATATCTTTTTTACTAAACAAACAAATACATAAACAGGGGGGGGGGGGGGGGGAATCAGACCCCACCAACAGAGAGCTCTGTTGGTGGGGAGAAAAGGGGGGGGGGGGGGGGAATCACTTGTGTGCTGTGTTGTGCGGCCCTGCAGCTTGGCCTTAAAGCTGCAGTGGCCGATTTTGATAAAAATAGCCTGGTCTTTGGGGGGGGGGGGGGGGGGGGGGTTACCACTGTGGTCCTCAAGTGGTTAAATTCATTCACAATAAGGCCTGAGACCCACTAGCAATTTGTGATAGTGATTTGCAAATGATTTTGGGAGCGATTTCCCTGCTCCTAAACAATTCATTAGAATGGAAATGCTCCTAAAATGCTGCATGTCCTGCAATTGTGGATTTCCCTAATCACAATTGCTCTAGTAGAATCTGTCCAATGCATTAACACTGGCAAAGCATTTAGAGAAGTCTAGTGATTTAAAGTGCTCCCTAAACGCTCAAAAAAGGGTACTTACCTCATTAGGATCCAGAGGCTTCTATCATTCTCTGCAGCAGAGGGGATCCAGTGCTGGGACCCCCGAAGATTTCTTTGCCAGCGTGCACACAGGGGCAGCAGAGGCTCCCCGCTCAGCCTCCAGTGGAAGTAGCACTCAAACAAGATTAAACAGATAATCCCATCCTAGGTCTATGCTCACTGGACCCTGTTGCATCAAATCACATTGAATAATATTGCACTTAAATATACTAAAGTGCACAGTGCATCAACAATAAGTGTCTAAAAGTGTCTAAAAGTGCCCATTCTCCTTCTCGTCAATGTTTTGGTCTTTCGCCGTCGTCCGGGGATAAAGAGAGTGGACAAAATGGGCAGGATAAACTAAACAAAAACAAAAAAACCTACTTTAATTGCATCTCTCTAACTAGCAGTGTTCATAGACTATAAAGTAGCGCTCCCCAACCCTGTCCTCGAGGCCCACCAACAGTGAAGGTTTTGCAGGAAACCAAAAATCCACAGGTGGGGTAATTAGTATCTCAGCAGAGCTTATTAACTAATGCTTCATACACACTTGAGATAAAAGTCTTTGGAAAATGAAAGATCACAGACCAATTTTACCCCCTTCCATGTAGTATGAGAGCCATACTCTACACAGTCTATTCTATGGAGCTGCACTCCCCATCAGATAAAAATCTTTGCAAGATGCTGCACACAAAGATGCCCGTACACACTCAAAAGATCATTATCTGCAAAAGATCTGTTCCTGCTAAAGATCCATTCCTGCAAAATGCATTCATAGTCTATGAGATCTGCAGATCCTCATACACACCTTGTTTAACAGACTTCATCTGCATATCTGGCAATCATCTGCAGATCTGAAAATCCATCCTGGTGGATCTGATCTGCAGATGATCTGCAGAGGATTGTCTGTTAAACAAGGTGTGTATGAGGATCTGCAGATCTCATAGACTATGAATGCATTTTGCAGGAATGGATCTTTAGCAGGAACAGATCTTTTGCAGATAATGATCTTTTGAGTGTGTACGAGGGCATCTTTGTGTGTAGCATCCTGCAAAGATTTTATTTGATGGGGATTGCAGCTCCATAGAATAGACTGTGTAGAGTATGGCTCTCATACTACATGGAATGGGGTAAAATTGGTCCGTGATCTTGTCTTTTCAAAGACTTTTATCTCAAGTGTGTATGAAGCATAAGTGTGTGGATTTCAACAAAACATGCACTGTTGAGGTCAGGGTTGGGCAAATAGAGAATCAATGGGAGCTGCTGATTGAAGGAAAAGGCTTACAGGTGACCTTTTCTAGCCGATTGGAAGTTCCAGTGTTCCCCAACCAACATCCTCACAAGTTTGCCTCAGGCAGCAAAAAGAAGTCTAGAACTGGCCCTGTTCATGTGTTTTTAATAAAAGTGTACCTCCATGTGCATGGAGGTACACTTGCTTGACTTCAGCATATCTTTATGGTGATGGTCACCTGTCCCTTTTGAGCACTGGATGTCTACAGGCTGTATAGAGTTTGGAAATTGTAGTGAAAGTGCTGAGGAATAGTATTCTACATTTGCAAATGTAACTACCTTAAAGAGGCACTTAAGTAGTTTAAAAAAGATTTACTCACCTGGGGCTTACCTCAGCCGCCTGCAGCTGATCGGTGCCCTCGCAGCCCGGCTCCGAAGCTCCAGGACCCGCCGGCGACCACTTCCTGTTTCACAGTCACCGGCCAATAGGCATGGGAACGCGAGTGATTCTTCGTGTTCCCAGCCGCAATATCACCCTCGATGCTGCTATTGCAGCCTCCTGGCCGAATCCCCAGGTGAATAAATCTCATTTTTATTAAGCGACTTAAGGTTCACTTTAACCACTTGCCGACCGCACGCTTATACCGTGCGTCGGCAAAGTGGCAGCTGCAGGACCAGCGACGCAGTACTGCGTCGCCGGCTGCAGCCTGATTAACGAGCGATCGCGCGGCTGTAGCCGCGCGATCGCTACGTCACACTCTTCGGCCCCCATGTGACTTCAGCCCGCCGGCCAATCAGCAGCGCCGGCGGGCTGTTAACATTCAATTTGCCCAATAGAATGAGTATAATACAGTTTGTTTACGTAACAAACTGTATTATACTGCCTGCCTCCCGCTGGTGGTCACACTTAGCGATCGACCACCAGCGAGGAGAGCAGGCACAGTAAGAGTGCACACACACACACATTAGGAGCCCCACAGACCCCCCGATCACCCGCAGCACCCATCAGACACCCCCCCTGTACCCCCCTGCAGCACGCAGATCAGACCTAACCACCCCCCATATCACCCATCAATAAATCCCTGTCACCACCTGTCACTTCTATCCATCAGAGCAGACCCCCAACTACCCCTTAGGGGTATCTGATCACCCCCACACCTCCAGATCTCCCCCCCGACCCCCCCCCCCCCCCTCTGTATACTGAACCTATCTATCTCCCCTGCATCTGTCTATCTCCCCAGTGATCAGCTGCCAATCACCTATCAGTCACCTGTCAATCATCCCTTGTCACCACCTGTCACTGCCCCCCATTAGATCAGACCCCCAACTGCCCCTTAGGGGTATCTGATCACCCCCCACCCCTTCAGATCTCCCCCCCCCCCCCCCCCCGTATACTGCATCTATCTTCCCTGTAATTGCCCGCTGATCAGCTGTCAATCACCTATCCGTCACCTGTCAATCATCCCTTGTCACCACCTGCCACTGCCCCCCATCAGATCAGACCCCCAACTGCCCATTAGGGGCTTCTGATCACCCACCCACCCTTTCAGATCCCTCCGAGACACCCCCCCCCCCCTGATCACATCAGCAGTCCATTGTTTACATCTGTTTTTCCCTGTAAACACCCACTTATCACCCGTCAATAACCCATCTATCACCACCTGTCACTCCTATCCATCAGATTAGACCCCCAACTACCCCTTAGGGGTATCTGATCACCCCCCACCCCTTCCGATCCTCCCCACACCGTCCTAGTTCATTGATTGCGTATATTCTCCCCCCTGCCATTGTGTATCTTATCTCCTGTCTGTAAGGCTTGATTGTGCTTTGTTTGGCTACAATTGTCTCAATTGCACTGTGATTGGCATCGATTGTCGTGTGATTGGCTTCGATTGTCACGTAATTGGGCTTCGATTGTCGCGTGATTGGCTTCAATTGTCCGTAATTGGTTTTGATTGTGCCAATTGCCCACTGATTGGCTGTTTTGCCCTGTGATTAGTATCGATTGTCGTGTGATTGGCTTCAATTGTCACGTAATTGGTTTTTGATTGTCACGTTATTGGATTCAATTGGTCCGTGATTGGCTTTGATTGCGCCGATTGCTGTAATTGTGTTGTAATTGTCTCGTGATTGTTTTTGATTATTTGTGATTGCTCTCTGATCCCCAACCCCCCCCCCCCCCCCCCCCCCCTCACCATCACCATCACTATCACTGTCCTAGTGATCTAAAAAAAAATTTAGTATCACTAGTGGTAACAAACAGTTAGGCCAGTTATCTAAGCAAAAGGGTTGTTAGTGTCAGTTAGTGCTCAGCCCACTGCACCACAGTCACTAATTAGCGTCATCACTGTCGCTAATCAGCATTGGTACTATATAGTATCTGTAAGTGATTATTAGTGATCACAGTCAGATCTATATTAGGGTCTCTAGGATCCACAAAAAAACGCAGTGTTTGCCCGATCAGACCTGATCGTTCGCCTGCACTGCGTTCAGCCCGCCCCACCGCAGTGACAGAAATTTCTTTTTTCTGATCACTGCAAAAAACACTGTACACAAGCTGTGGCACTGTAAACATCAGTTTTGATTTTTTTTATCTAAACTCAGTGACCACAGCTTTCTACCTCTCAAGTACTCCCTTTCGCTAGGTAGGTGCTCTTTTCCTGGGTAGTCTCAGAGGAATACCTCCTAAATTTAGCAGGCCACCATGGCAAAAAAGAGGTTTTCCAATGAAGACATCTACAGGTACATGGACCAGTCGGATGAGGATGATTGGGTCGACTTATTCGACGAATCTTCGGGTTCAGAGTACGATCCTGTAGACAGCAGTGGCTCTCAGACCGATAGTTCCGATGACGAGGTTGAGGTCCCGGCTAGAGCCAGGCGTACCACACCCCATGTCACTGGACTGCAGGTGGCGGAAGATCAGTCTCAAGGGCAGCAGAGTGGCGCTGATCTGATTTTTCTTGGTGAGGCATGCACCAGCAGCGCAGCATCTCCTGGGCCTATCAACACCAGTACTTCCGCAGAAGACCCTGATGAAGTGGAAGTAGAAACTGGTTCGGTGGTACGTGAATTAAGATCCGATCCGCAGCCACCAAGTAGACGGGCCCGTACTCCCATTGGTTTTCCAGAGGTGCTGGCAAACCCTGATTGGCATTCCCCTGATCCCGCCGCACCCATACTGCCCCCTTTCACCGCCCAGTCTGGAGTCCAGGTGGAGACATTTGAACTAGGATCGGCCCTAGACTTTTTTGAACTGTTCCTCACCCAGGATCTCCTTGACTTAATTGTGGCTGAGACCAACCTATATGCCACACAATTTATAACCGCCCATCCGAAAAGCTGCCACGCCCAGCCTTTTCGGTGGAAACCACTCCAAGTTTCCGAACTTAAAATTTTTTTGGGCCTTCTCCTCAACATGGGTATTACTAAAAAAAATGTATTGCGCTCTTATTGGTCTACACGCCAAATACATAACATGCCCGTGTTCTCTGCTGCCATGTCCAGGACGCGATTTGAGATCATCCTGCGCTTCCTGCATTTCAATGACAACGACACCTGTCATGAAAGAGACCACCCAGCTTATGACCGGCTCCACAAAATTCGGCCCCTCATAGACCACCTGTCATCCACATTTGCAGATGCTTATACCCCTGAACAGAACATCTGTGTAGATGAGTCCCTCGTACATTTTACCGGGCGCCTTGGCATCAAACAGTACATCCCAAGCAAGCGCGCCCGGTATGGGGTGAAACTGTATAAGCTCTGTGATAGGGCCACAGGCTATACATCTCGTTTTAGGGTCTATGAGGGAAAAGACTCAAAATTGGAGCCGGTCGGATGTCCTGACTACCTGGGGAGCAGTGGAAAGATTGTGTGGGACTTGGTGTCACCCTTGTTCCAGAAGGGGTACCATCTTTATGTGGACAACTTTTACACAAGTGTGGCCCTCTTTCAGCACTTAAAGTTAGAAGGAATCCGATGCTGTGGCACCGTGCGGCCTAGTCGCCGGGGCTTCCCCCAACAGCTCGTTAACACCAGACTTCAACGGGGGGAGAGGGCCGCCTTGTGTACCGATGACTTGCTCTCGGTGAAATGGAAGGACAAGAGGGACGTTTACCTTCTGTCTACCATTCACACAGACACGACAGTACAAATTACACGGGCAACAGAGGTCATTGAAAAGCCCCTCGCCGTCCACAGCTATAATGCCAACATGGGAGGGGTGGACTTCAATGACCAGATGTTAGGGCCCTATTTAATTTCCCGGAAAACCAGACGCTGGTATAAGAAAGTGTCTGTGTATTTAATTCAATTGGCGATGTACAACAGCTTTGTTCTCTACAGTAAGGCTGGGAGAACTGGATCTTTCCTTCAATTCCAGGAAGACATTGTTTCGGCACTCCTCTATCCAGAAGGTGACAGAGCCCAACCCCCAAATGCAACTAGCCGGCTGCATGGAAGGCATTACGCCTACCCGATTCCCAGTACCCCAACTCAACGCAACCCCAGAAAAAGATGTCGTGTCTGCAGCAAGGCTGGAATAAGGCATGACACCCCCGTTTACTGTCCCCGCTGTCCTGACCAGCCTGGCCTATGCCTAGGGGAGTGTTATGAGAGGTACCATGAGAAGGCACACTTTTAGAACCTAGGGAACTACAGACACAGCAGTAGGCACACAAGGGTCTCTCAGTGCTATTTCACACTGGCGCGATGCGTTAGGGCAAATTGCCTAGCAAAAGTCACACTTTGCGGTCCCCCCCTACGCCGGAAGTGCTTGACTTAACGCTAGTGCATGCCTACGTTACTGCGTGGCTTCTGCGGCAATTTGGGTCGGCCCGGAAGTCATGTTAGTCTACGGCGACGCAGTTAATTACTAGGCCGAATGCTACTCTTGTGGTATTCCCTGAAGATCTATTTTGGGCGAGACGGTGCGGCGGGCTCGACCGACCGGATAGGCCAGTATGCAGTGTGAACCCAAACATCAGGTTTTGAGAGATCCAAATACACTGGCCTGCCAGAAACCTCTCCTTTCACTTGGGACAGAATGCATAATGTACTTCGCCACATATCTGTGCGATTTGCACTTTGCACATTGACCCATGGGGGAGGAGAAGTTTATCCTCAGCTCGCAGGTAAAAAAAAACAAAAAAAAAAAAAACAGGTAAGCAAAAAAGTTAATATTTGGTTACCAATGTTATTGTTTGGTTTGAACATATTTAATAAAGTTTAAAAAGTTAATGTTATTGAAGCGCTTTGCTGCTTGCTTGCTTTTTTTTTTTTTTTTTTTTTTTTTTTCTTCTCTCTTTTTTTCCAACCGACCAATCAGCTGCAGCACTGATGATGCATCCTGACAGAAGCATTGCGCTTCTGTCAGGTTACACAAAATCGGTGCATGCAGCGCTGTAGGACGAGATTTCTCCTCCACAGTAAAAAAGATACGTTTGCCGAGGCATATGGGCCAAGGTGTGGTGTTGGGGATTCATATGCTTTGGCAAGCACTTTGTATCAAAAAAGAACTCAAGCAATGATTTCTCCATTCACATCGATCAATGTGGATGAATAAATCAGGATTGCCTGGGCATACGAGCTGGTGGGTTTGGATTTTTGGGGTGGCAGCTCCTATGTCCAGGCGGACGCCTTCCCCTCCTTTTTGTTTTGTTTTTTTCGTTTTTCTTCTCTCTTTTTTCTATCCAGACCGACCGACCGACCGACCAATCAGCTGCAGCACTGATGGTGCATCCTGACAGAAGCATTGCGCTTCTGTCAGGTTACACAAAATCGGTGCATGCAGCGCTGTAGGACGAGATTTCTCCTCCACAGTAAAAAAGATACGTTTGCCGAGGCATATGGGCCAAGGTGTGGTGTTGGGGATTCATATGCTTTGGCAAGCACTTTGTATCAAAAAAGAACTCAAGCAATGATTTCTCCATTCACATCGATCAATGTGGATGAATAAATCAGGATTGCCTGGGCATACGAGCTGGTGGGTTTGGATTTTTGGGGTGGCAGCTCCTATGTCCAGGCGGACGCCTTCCCCTCCTTTTTGTTTTGTTTTTTTCGTTTTTCTTCTCTCTTTTTTCTATCCAGACCGACCGACCGACCGACCAATCAGCTGCAGCACTGATGGTGCATCCTGACAGAAGCATTGCGCTTCTGTCAGGTTACACAAAATCGGTGCATGCAGCGCTGTAGGACGAGATTTCTCCTCCACAGTAAAAAAGATACGTTTGCCGAGGCATATGGGCCAAGGTGTGGTGTTGGGGATTCATATGCTTTGGCAAGCACTTTGTATCAAAAAAGAACTCAAGCAATGATTTCTCCATTCACATCGATCAATGTGGATGAATAAATCAGGATTGCCTGGGCATACGAGCTGGTGGGTTTGGATTTTTGGGGTGGCAGCTCCTATGTCCAGGCGGACGCCTTCCCCTCCTTTTTGTTTTGTTTTTTTCGTTTTTCTTCTCTCTTTTTTCTATCCAGACCGACCGACCGACCGACCAATCAGCTGCAGCACTGATGGTGCATCCTGACAGAAGCATTGCGCTTCTGTCAGGTTACACAAAATCGGTGCATGCAGCGCTGTAGGACGAGATTTCTCCTCCACAGTAAAAAAGATACGTTTGCCGAGGCATATGGGCCAAGGTGTGGTGTTGGGGATTCATATGCTTTGGCAAGCACTTTGTATCAAAAAAGAACTCAAGCAATGATTTCTCCATTCACATCGATCAATGTGGATGAATAAATCAGGATTGCCTGGGCATACGAGCTGGTGGGTTTGGATTTTTGGGGTGGCAGCTCCTATGTCTCTCTTTCTTTTCTTTTTGTTTCACATTTTTTGGCAGATATTTGTTCATCCACATTGATCGATGCGAATGAAGGGATGTTTGCCATTCATTTTTCCTTTCAGCCCAGAATGCACTACCTGTATGCCCAATATAAGGAGTATAGCAGAAATACTGGCCATACATGTAATGATTGCAGAGGCCCTAAAATGCCAGGACAGACCCCACAAATGACCCCATTTTGGAAAGAGGACACCCCAAAGTATTCCGTGAGGTGCATGGTGAGTTCATAGAAGATTTTGTTTTTTGTCACAAGTTAGCATAAATTGTTGTTTTTTGTTTTTTTTCACAAAGTATCCTTTTCTGCTAACTTGTGACAAAAAAGAATTTTTTTTATAAACTCACCATGCCCCTCATGGAATACTTTGTGGTGTCTTATTTTTAAAATGGGGTCATTTGTGGGGTTTGTTAACTGTCCTGTCATGTGGGGGGGGGGGGCTAAATTGTGAGCACCCCTGTAAAGCCCAAAGGTAGTCATTGCACGTTGGGCCCCTTAGCGCAGTTAGGCTGCAAAAAAGTGCCACACGTGCTATCGCCGTACCCGGGAGAAGTAGACCAATGTGTTTTGGGGTGTATTTTTACACATACCCATATTGGGTGGGAGAAATACCTCTGTAAATGACAATTTTTTGATTTCTTTACACACAATTGTCAATTTACAGAGATATTTCTCCCACCCAATATGGGTATGTGTAAAAATACACCCCAAAACACATAATACTACTTCTCCTGAGTACGGCGGTACCACATGTGTGGCACTTTTTTGCATCCTAACTGCGCTAAGGGGCCCAGAGTCCAATGAGTACCGTTAGCATTTCACAGGTCATTTTGAGAAATTTGGTTTCAAGACTACTCCTCACGGTTTAGGGCCCCTAAAATGCCAGGGCAGTATAGGAACCCCACAAATGACCCCATTTTAGAAAGAAGACACCCCAAGGTACTCAATTAGGAGTATGGTGAGTTCATAGAAGATTTTACTTTTTGTCACAAGTTAGCGGAAAATGATTGTTAATGGGTTTTTTTACCAAGTGTCATTTTCCGCTAACTTGTGACAAAAAATAAAATCTTCTATGAACTCACCATACTCCTAACGGAATACCTTGGGATGTCCTCTTTGTAAAATGGGGTCATTTGTGGGGTTCCTATACTGCTCTGGCATTTTAGGGGCCCTAAACCGTGAGGAGTAGTCTTGAAACCAAATTTCTCAAAATGACCTGTGAAATGGTAACGGTACTCATTGGACTCTGGGCCCCTTAGCGCAGTTAGGGTGCAAAAAAGTGCCACAAATGTGGTATCGCTGTACTCGGGAGAAGTAGTACAATGTGTTTTGGGGTGTATTTTTACACATACCCATATTGGGTGGGAGAAATATCTCTGTAAATGGACAATTGTGTGTAAAGAAATCAAAAAATTGTCATTTACAGAGATATTTCTCCCACCCAATATGGGTATGTGTAAAAATACACCCCAAAACACATTGTACTACTTCTCCCGAGTACGGCGATACCACATGTGTGGCCCTTTTTTGCACCCTAACTGCGCTAAGGGGCCCAGAGTCCAATGAGTACCTTTAGCATTTCACAGGTCATTTTGAAACATTTGGTTTCAAGACTACTCCTCAC
This sequence comes from Hyperolius riggenbachi, assembly GCF_040937935.1. NCBI lineage: Eukaryota > Metazoa > Chordata > Amphibia > Anura > Hyperoliidae > Hyperolius > Hyperolius riggenbachi. The sequence continues at coordinate 309,349,635 of NC_090648.1, forward strand.
GGTTTAGGGCCCCTAAAATGCCAGAGCAGTATAGGAACCCCACAAATGACCCCATTTTAGAAAGAAGACACCCCAAGGTACTCAATTAGGAGTATGGTGAGTTCATAGAAGATTTTACTTTTTGTCACAAGTTAGCGGAAAATGATTGTTAATGGGTTTTTTTACCAAGTGTCATTTTCCGCTAACTTGTGACAAAAAATAAAATCTTCTATGAACTCACCATACTCCTAACGGAATACCTTGGGATGTCCTCTTTGTAAAATGGGGTCATTTGTGGGGTTCCTATACTGCTCTGGCATTTTAGGGGCCCTAAACCGTGAGGAGTAGTCTTGAAACCAAACTTCTCAAAATGACCTGTGAAATGCTAACGGTACTCATTGGACTCTGGGCCCCTTAGCGCAGTTAGGATGCAAAAAAGTGCCACACATGTGGTACCGCCGTACTCAGGAGAAGTAGTATTATGTGTTTTGGGGTGTATTTTTACACATACCCATATTGGGTGGGAGAAATATCTCTGTAAATTGACAATTGTGTGTAAAGAAATCAAAAAATTGTCATTTACAGAGGTATTTCTCCCACCCAATATGGGTATGTGTAAAAATACACCCCAAAACACATTGTACTACTTCTCCCGAGTACGGCGATACCACATGTGTGGCACTTTTTTGCACCCTAACTGCGCTAAGGGGCCCAGAGTCCAATGAGTACCTTTAGCATTTCACAGGTCATTTTGAAACATTTGGTTTCAAGACTACTCCTCACGGTTTAGGGCCCCTAAAATGCCAGAGCAGTATAGGAACCCCACAAATGACCCCATTTTACAAAGAGGACATCCCAAGGTATTCCGTTAGGAGTATGGTGAGTTCATAGAAGATTTTATTTTTTGTCACAAGTTAGCGGAAAATGACACTTGGTAAAAAAAACCAATAACAATCATTTTCCGCTAACTTGTGACAAAAAGTAAAATCTTCTATGAACTCACCATACTCCTAATTGAGTACCTTGGGGTGTCTTCTTTCTAAAATGGGGTCATTTGTGGGGTTCCTATACTGCCCTGGCATTTTAGGGGCCCTAAACCGTGAGGAGTAGTCTTGAAACCAAATTTCTCAAAATGACCTGTGAAATGCTAACGGTACTCATTGGACTCTGGGCCCCTTAGCGCAGTTAGGATGCAAAAAAGTGCCACACATGTGGTACCGCCATACTCAGGAGAAGTAGTATTATGTGTTTTGGGGTGTATTTTTACACATACCCATATTGGGTGGGAGAAATATCTCTGTAAATTGACAATTGTGTGTAAAGAAATCAAAAAATTGTCATTTACAGAGGTATTTCTCCCACCCAATATGGGTATGTGTAAAAATACACCCCAAAACACATTGTACTACTTCTCCCGAGTACGGCGATACCACATGTGTGGCACTTTTTTGCACCCTAACTGCGCTAAGGGGCCCAGAGTCCAATGAGTACCTTTAGCATTTCACAGGTCATTTTGAAACATTTGGTTTCAAGACTACTACTCACGGTTTAGGGCCCCTAAAATGCCAGAGCAGTATAGGAACCCCACAAATGACCCCATTTTACAAAGAGGACATCCCAAGGTATTCCGTTAGGAGTATGGTGAGTTCATAGAAGATTTTATTTTTTGTCACAAGTTAGCGGAAAATGACACTTGGTAAAAAAAACCCAATAACAATCATTTTCCGCTAACTTGTGACAAAAAGTAAAATCTTCTATGAACTCACCATACTCCTAATTGAGTACCTTGGGGTGTCTTCTTTGTAAAATGGGGTCATTTGTGGGGTTCCTATACTGCCCTGGCATTTTAGGGGCCCTAAACCGTGAGGAGTAGTCTTGAAACCAAATGTCTCAAAATGACCTGTGAAATCCTAAAGGTACTCATTGGACTTTGGGCCCCTTAGCGCAGTTAGGGTGCAAAAAAGTGCCACACATGTGGTATCGCCGTACTCAGGAGAAGTAGTACAATGTGTTTTGGGGTGTATTTTTATACATACCCATGCTGAGTGGGAGAAATAACTCTGTAAATGGACAATTGTGTGTAAAAAAATCAAAAAATTGTCATTTGCAGAGATATTTCTCCCACCCAGCATGGGTATGTGTAAAAATACACCCCAAAACACATTGTACTACTTCTCCCGAGTATAGCGATACCATATGTGTGACACTTTTTTGCAGCCAAACTGCGCTAAGAGGCCCACAGTGCAATGACTACTTTTAGGCTTTACAGGGGTGCTTACAATTCCGCACCCCCCAAAATGCCAGGACAGTAAACACACCCCATAAATGACCCCATTTTGAAAAATAGACACTTCAAGGTATTCATTGAGGGGCATGTTGAGTCCATGGCAGATTTCATTTTTTTTTGTTACAAGTTAGCAGAAATGGAAACCTTTTTTTTTTTTTTTTTTTGTGACAAACTGTCATTTTCCGCTAACTTGTGACAAAAAATAAAATCTTCTATGAACTCACTATGCCTCTCAGTGAATACTTTGGGATGTCTTCTTTCCAAAATGGGGTTATTTGTGGGGTATTTATACTATCCTGGAATTTTAGCACCTCATGAAACATGACAGGTAGTCAGGAAAGTCAGAGATGCTTAAAAATGGGAAAATTCACTTTTTGCACCATAGTTTGTAAACGCTATAACTTTTACCCAAACCAATAAATATACACTGAATGGGTTTTTTTTCATCAAAAACATGTTTGTCCACATTTTTCGCGCTGCATGTATACAGAAATTTTACTTTATTTGAAAAATGTCAGCACAGAAAGTTAAAAAAATCATTTTTTTGCCAAAATTCATGTCTTTTTTGATGAATATAATAAAAAGTAAAACTCGCAGCAGCAATCAAATAGCATCAAAAGAAAGCTGTATTAGTGAGAAGAAAAGGAGCCAAAATTCATTTAGGTGGTAGGTTGTATGAGCGAGCAATAAACCGTTAAAGCTGCAGTGGTCTGAATGGAAAAAACAGCGCTGGTCCTTAAGGGGGGGTAAAGGCTGAGTCCTCAAGTGGTTAAGCAAAGAAAGAGACCTTAAGTTTGATTTGAGCAGCTATCTTGCTTAGAATGCTCTATGTAAAGGCTCCTTGGGATATAAGCATGCATCAGCATCACACATATTAAGTGTGACTCATTGCTGTTATATTGCAGGGTTAAGAACACCTGCTTGCATTCGTCATGTTTCCCCCCCCCCCCCCCCCCCAAACTGCTCCCTAGTAAGTTATGGATTCCCACAGGTCGATATTGCAGATGCTCAGGCCTTGCCCTTTTCATACATAGGAATGTTATTATGAATGGTGATCATTTCTGTCAATCCACAGTTACCAGTACAGACCTATCTGTATTCAGTCCAATTCTGATATCTTTACATAAATTCAATTGTATTTTCAAGTCATGTCTTTCCGTACCCAGTACATCTAGAGACATAATCAGCCACCAGCAAACAGCGGGCTATATCTTGAGTTCAGTTAGGCCCAGAGGTTCTTAATATTTTACGTATGTCTCATTTAGCTAAACACTAACCTGACAGCTACAGTGTCTTTGCTGCATATATCCAAATACATTGCACACTGAGGTGCTCGGTTATGATTAGCAGGTGCATTAGTTTAAAGGATAATGATGTGCATTTTCATGAATTTGGCTAATGAAATTTTGTTTTGTTTCAAGAAAGGCAACCTGATTCAACTTTGTGAGGTTGACCCGTTTTGTGTGCTTTATCCTAAACATCATCTTAAAGGGAGGCTTGTACATATGCAGATGGTCCATAAGATGCAGATGACATTTAATCAGCCCCTGCAAATAACTCCTACTTAGCCTCCACCCATTATCATTAAGTGTTTATATAGCGCCGACATCTTCCAAAGTGCTGTATAGAGTATATGGTCTTGTCACTTAACTGTCTCTCAAAGGAGCTCACAATCAAATCTCTACCATATTTATAGGCCTATGTCGTATGTATATGAAATTATGAAATTATAATAGTCTAGGGCCAATTTTTGTGGGGAAGCCGATTAACTTATATTGATAGATATATATAGATATATTAATATTTAACTTGGACCTATACATTTTGCTGATGCTTACAGTTAAGGGTACATTAATGTATGGATCTGTGCCTAGCAATTCACACTTCTGAGTACTATACCCTACTCCCACTAGCAACTATTCTGTGCAGTTTCATTAAGGCTGGTTTCACACCAGGACGTTGCGTTTTAGGGGACGTTATGGTCGCACAACGTGCCCCCAACGCAACGCCTGGTGCTCTCTGCTTTGGACGTCAGAGTGAGCCGCGTTGTGCAGCTCACTCTGGCGTCCGTGATGCGCACTCTTGGACGCATGCGGCATCACGTGGTCCCGCCCGGCCAATCACCGCACAGAGCGGCCGCTCTAGGAAGTAAACACTGCACGTCACTGAGTGCAGTGAGTGAATATTAATTAGCCATGTGCCTGGCCGCTCTCCACTCCTCCCCGTTACTGAGCATGTGCAAACAGTCTAACGCGGCTCTGCCGCTTACAAAGTACTGCATGCAGTACGTTATATTATGGCGCAGCGTTACACTGTAACGCAACGTGGGCACTGTGAACAGCCCATTTATTTTTCATTGCTGTGCGGTGGGGTGCGTTACAGGCTGCTCTAACGTGCGCCTGTAACGTCCCACTGTGAAACCAGCCTAAAGGTAGCCTGTGGTGAGAGGGATATGGAGGCTGCCATATTTATCTCCTTGTAAACAATGCCAGTTACCTAGCAGCCCTATTCTGGGATAAATAGTGTGAGTCAAAACCCTGGAACAAGCACACGGCTAATTCAGTACCTGATCTGCTGCATGCTTGTTCAAGGTCTGTGGCTAAAATATTAGACACAGGATCAGGAGGACTGCCGGACAACTGGTGTTGTTTAAAAGGATATATATATGGCAGCCTCCATATCCCTCTCACCTAGTGTTCCTTCAGGTTCTGGTTCCAACACAAACTTTTAAAAAAGAATGTAGAGGTATAATAGACTCAGTTTATTGGTATCAAAAAGTGTGAAGGACAGTGTTATAAAAGCCAAAAAGTGTAACACAGACCAGACATAAATAAAAACAATTAAAAAAACAGTATAAACCTCCAAACATATAATGTTATTGTAAATCTTGAATCAATGCGGGATATGCACAGGGATAATGCACAAATGTGGGGACCTAATATAAAGTTGACTATGTCAATTGAATTTGATTTAGTGTTGAAGAGGGATTGTCAGCCACAAAACCAAATTCTATTTAAACTATGCAGTGTTTATAAAATGCTGCCAGAAATCTCACCCTGCAGTACAAGCTATCCAATCTTTTCAGGAATCTCTCTGCTATTATATTCTCAGTCCCCCAGTCTCTTTTCTGTGCCATCGCCAACCACAGTGGGAGAAGGGAGGCTTGTCATTTTCCCCTCCCACCTTCCTGCTTCTCACTGATTGGCTGAGGAGACTGCAGTGTAAAGCTGCATGTCTGAAACATGATCCTCTGCTCACTTGTGTTTATAAGCAAGGCTGAGATAACTTAGTGATTGGAGGAAAAAAGTAAAAAAGTTAAGGGAAGAAATGACATGAGGATTTAGCCTCAAACTGTGGGAAAAAAAGACATCGCCCCCACCAGGAACAGAATGTTTTTCATTTACTATATAAAATTCACTAAAATCAATATGTAGACAGTACTAGCAGGAGCAGCAACTGCCACATACACCAACTGCAAGTCACTTGGTTAACCTCACTGGCGGTAACCCTGAGTCAGGCTCAGGGAGGGAAAAAGTAGTCGGGAGCGGTAATCCCAAGCTTGACTCTGCAGAGCATCGCGTGCAGTGGGCGTTTCAACTCACCTCCCCGGGATCCAGACGTCTGTAGCCAGTCTACTTCCTGTCCTCGGAGGCTCTTCATCCCTCTGGTGAAAGTGACACCTGTCGTGATGACAGCCAGCGATCTAACTGCAGGGTTACAGTGCCACCGGGAGAACTGCAGCGCTAGATCCCAGGAGGTGAGCAAGTGCAAGGGCTGCCGCAGGCTTTCTGGCGGCATGATTTCTTTCCAGTTTTAGGGTCTAAAAGCCTGCAAAAGAAACTGCACTGCTCTTAGACCCAAAAGTCCAGAAATAATCATATTGCCAGGGAGGTTAATACCTGCATCAGGAAGAGTCCTGCTCAGCTCACCTGCCATCCAGAAATCCAAGGAGTACTATTCTGTGCAGCGCAGCATGGCCCAATTCCATATAACTAGGCCTGTTTCTAGCATGTCAGAATGCTGACAGCCAGACTGCTTTTCATGCAATAGGCTGCACTGAATGAACAGCCGCTAAAAAGTTAATAAACAGTAGCTAGCAGTGGTGGGAAGGCAGTGCCAAGTGGTGTGGAACACTGAGCAACACCTCGAGTGTGAATAGGCTCTAACACGCCTGCTCCTGCAAATTCACTTAATATCACAACACTTTCTGGGGCTCATGCTACCGATAAGAATGTGGTTTTAAAGTAATAATAATAAATAGTTCCATAGATCAACATTCTACATCACACTAAAAAAACATGATGTTATTTTCACTTTATAATGTTTTTTTTGTTTTTGTTTTATTTATAAGTGGAACACATTACAGAGAAAACTGTTGTTGCCAGATGTCACAATTAAAATATTGGTTCCACACTATGACCAGCTATAATGAGCTTGATACAGAATTTCATGCCATTTATTTTTACTCCTGACTTTAGCAGATACACGTTTCCTTGTGTTCCAGTAAATGTGGTTGCAGACAGTCTTAAAGCTGATAAGGGTTAAATAAAAAAATTAATAATAATTAAGTAGTTTATTTTGGACTGTAAAGTTAAGCTGGCAATATACTTCCAGATTTCCACCCAATCTTCTAAAACGATTCCTTTCTGAAAAAAACTGAGTAAGTATGCTTTGAATGGACAAAGCTTACTTAGCTCACCCTCTTGCTGTTTAGCCCATTCACGTATCCCTGGTTCCATGTGTGTAACCCACTCCCCGTTTAGTGTAGTGGCTAGGGCCCTCTCCCAGTTCAAATCTGAGCCAGGACAGAGAGGGTTTATATATTCTCCAGAGGCTTGCATTTCTGACTAAAATTATCCTTTGGCTAGGTCAGCAATATAAGACTATGACTAGGTTAGGTATGAAATAGTTACTGACACAACAATGTACTCTGTAAAGTGCTGCAAAAAGATGTCAGCACTGTCTAAATAGATTTGGAGAAATGCATACTAACCATCTTATGTCACTTGTCACCGGAGGGGAAGTGGGAGACTTGCCTGGTGTTGGCCACTTCCACTCAAATCACAGTAAAGAATAGGTTCACAGTCACGAGGGGAGAGAGAAAGGCTGGAGAATAGGGAATGGGTCCGGCAGGATTACAATACAATAACATTTGTAAAAGTTATTTTCTCCCATAGTACTCAAAGCGCATGGATAGGTCTCACATCAATACATAGCTGTAGGGTGGACTGGGTTACAGAGGAAATAGTCAAGTGTTGGTAAATGGCAGCCTGAACAGGTGGCTTTTCAGTTTAGACTTCATGCGCCTAGGGATGATGTCCTTATTCGGTGTGACCAGGAGTTCCAAAGCATAGGGGCAGCAGGACACAAGGCTCTGGCTTCAAAAGTTTTGTGGTGGACTCTGGGGGTGATTAAATCCTTTGATCTAAGATTGTGGAAGGTGTGATGCAGTTGCAACAAATCCTTCAGGTATCCAGGGCCAAAATTGTGTAAAGATTTGAATGTTAATAAGCCAATCTTGGAGAGTCTCTATTTTATGGGTAGCCAATGGAGTGAGAGAAGGAGCAGTGTTATGTGGCAATGGTTGGTTTGTTAACAGCCTTGCGGTGGCATTCTGTACTAATTGCAGGTGGTTAAAAGCTTTATTTGGAAGGCCTGCAATGATTGACTGCCAGAAGAGGGCTTTCAAGGTATGCTGCAGTGTGAAGACAAGGAGTGCAGAGCCAATAATAAAAGATTTATGGCAGCTAAGTATGTGCTTTTTAAAATACATTTTGGTCACCTCCAGTGTCCGTCTATTGTCAGTGCTTGGTTTTAGCATTCTATATGCATTATAAACAATGCATATTCATCTCCACTTTAAAGCGGAACTGAACTTAGAACTTCATCTCAGCTCTAAAAGATAAGCAACAGCATAATATAATTTAAAGAAAAACATTTCTATGCTAAAGCTGATACAAATCCTGCAATAAACGTGCAGTTTTTCTACTTCCTACTTTCATGGAAGCAGACATATTGATAACATCCTGTATATACAAATGAGCTTAAAGCCGTATTGATAACATTCTATATCTACAAATGTGCCTAAAGCCGTAACAGTTAGCTGGTAATCTTCCAAAAAGGGTTGGCATCTCCAGTATTAATAGCGCTTTAAAACATAGCTCTTGATTATAAAATGGTTAAAAAGTGATATAAAAAGTGAGTGGCTTCATCCCAGCTTAGCTGACAAATAGCTGGCACAGCTAAGAGATCAAATTACAAATTGTGAATTAGAAAGGCTAAACTCTCCAAGTACATACATGGTGCATTTTCTAGGTTTTCATGCTGTCCAGTGCAAGAGTTCAAGTCCACTTTAAATCAGGGCACTGCTGATCTTTTGTCTTAAACACATTGTGAATGACTGGGCTATATTAAAGGACAACTGAAGTGAGAGGTATATGGAGACTGCCATATTTATTTTCCTTTTTAAACAATAGTAGTTGCCTGGCAGCCCTGCTGTTCTATTTACCTGCAGTAGTGTTGGAATAACACCAAAAACACGCATGTAGCTAATTTTTTCAGATCTGACAGGGGGAGGTAGTGGTGGACTTACCTCCCAAATTATTTCTAAATTGTGAGATTCAAGAAAAAAGTAAACTTTATTGTATACTTCATAATGTGGAGCGTTTCGCAGGTGCGACATACTTCATCAGGCAGTAAAAGGAGTAACTAGAAAACACTCAGTATCAAGCCAAATGCCTTGTTTTTACTTAAATCTGACATAACAGTCATCATTGGGAAAGTAGGTCCACCACAACCTCCCTTTATCGGTTTTTAGTGTAGACTAGCGGATGACCCAGCTTTGCCTGGGTATGTATTTGGCTGGTGTTGGCTCCATCCACTTTTCCTAACACACAAACACTTAAAGAAAACCTGTACTGAAAATAAAAGTCAAAATAAGCATACACAAGTCATACTTACCTTCCATGTAGTCTACTCCTCAGTGTCTTTCTCCTGTCCCGCGTCCTATTTGTTCACTATGATCAAGGGAATTTTCCGTCCTCCATTTTGAAAATATCCATTACCCATAACAGCTTTCTGGTCAGCACGCAGTTAAACTGTAACATCGCCCAATTGAGCCATAGGGAAACATGGACATTACCTGGTACATCCGTTTTCCTCTCAGCTATAACTGACAGCAACTGATATATTTCAGATCTGACCAAATATTGTCAGAACTGGATGGGATTATTGTCAGAAGAAAATGGTGAGCTTCTGAAAGGAACTGATGGCAAGGTAACTCTAATGTTCATTTGAAGTTACCTCATGTGTTTATTTTAAATATTTTTATTCAGTACAGGTTCTCTTTAATGACCAACTTTTAGAGCTTTGGAGTCTTTGGCATCAATAATTTGTATATTCCCATAGAAATCAAACAAATCAGATAGGTTGTTTGTGGCTCCGCCCCTCTCCAGCATTTGAACCCCAGTCAACCAATGGCCACTGTAGCAGGTTTGAGACATCTGCTATTAACAGTGTAAAAATGGCAGCAATTCAGATATTCCCTTCGAAAATCAACAAATGCATTTTGATTGGCTATTATAGGCTCCACCCACTTCCCTGAATATTAATCAGTCACCCAGTGATCATCTGGGCAAAGTTTGAGAACCCTGCCATTTACAGTGTAAAAATGGCTGCAGTTTATAGTTTCCCAGTAAAATGTGTTTTGGCTCCGCCCACTTTTTTGTAACTTGGACACACAGTCACTCAATGACCAATTTTGTGAGCTTTGGGGTCCTTGACATCAATAATTTGTATTTTCCCAGTGAAATTAAACAAATCTGATTGACTGTGGCTCAGACCCCTTTTCTGAATTTGAAACTCAGTGACCCAATGACCAACTGTACCAGGTTTGAGGCTTGTGCAAGTAAGAGTGCAATAATGGCAGTAATTTCAATATTCCCCTTGAAACAACAACTGGTGAATGTTGATTAGCTTTTTTAGGCTCAACCTACTTTTCTGAATATTAATCCCAGTCACCCAGTAACCAACTGTGCAAAGTTTGAGAACCCTGCCATTAACAGTGAAGAAGGGCTGCAGTTTACATTTTCCCAGGGAAATCTGTTTTTAACTCCACCCACTTTTTGTAATCTTGACACACAATGACCAAGTTTTGAGCTTTCGGGTTCCTGGCATCAAAATGGTGTTAATGGAAGCATTTTATCCAGCAAAGACATCTGATTGGCTGTTTGTGGCTCCGCCCCTTTAGTGAATTTAAATCCGTGTCACTTAATGACTGACTGTAGCAGGTTTGCGGCCTCTGCCATTAACAGTGTAAGAATGGCAGCAGTTTCAATATTCTCCTTGAAAATCAATAGGCAAGTTTTGATTGGCTGTTGTAGGCTCCACCCACTTTCATGAGTATTAATCCCAGTTATCCAGTGACCAACTGTTTGAGAACCCTGCCAATAACAGAATGGCGGAAATCAATCTAACAAATCTGATTGGCTGTTTATGGCTCCACCCCCTTTAGTGAATTTGGACCCCAGTCACCCAATGACTGTTTTAGGTTTGAGGCCTCTGCCATTAACAGTGTAAGAATGGTAGCAATGTAATTATGCCCCTTGAAAATCAATAGATGAATTTTGATTGTTGTAGGCTCCACACACATTTCTGAATATCAATTCCAGTCACCAACTGTGTCAAGTTTGAGAACCGTCATTAACAGTGTAAAAGTGGCTGCAGTTTATATTTTCCCATGTAAAAGTTTGTGGTTTTTGGCTCCGCCCACTATTTCTAACCTTGACATACAGTCACTCAATGACCAAGTTTATGAGCTCTGGGGTCCTTGGAATCAATAAATTGCAATTTCCCACTGAAAGTAAACAAATCTGATTGGCTGTTTGTGGCCCACCCCTTTTTCAGAATTTAAACTCCAGTCTCCCAGGGACTGACTGTACCAGAATTGAGGCCTCTGCCATTAAGAGTGTATGAAGGGCAGCAATGTAAATATTTCCCTTGAAAACCAATCAATCCCAGTCACCCAGTGACCAACTGTGCCAAGTTTGGGAACCCTGCCATTAACAGTGTAAGAATGGTTGCAGTTAATAATGTCCCATGTAAAAAAAAAATGTAGTTGTTGGCACCGCCCACCTTTTCTAACCTTGACATACAATCAGTTAATTACCAAGTTTATGAGCTTTGGGGTCCCTGGTATCAATTTGTATATTCCCATTGAAATTAAACAAATCTGATTGACTGTTTGTGGTTCTGCCCCCTTTCTGTCTTTGAACCCCCAGTTACCAACTAAACCAGGTTTCAAGCATCTGCTGTTAACAGTGTAAGAATGGCAGCAATTTAAATATTCCCCTTGAAAATCAACAGGTGCATTTTGATTGGCTGTTGTAGGCTCTACACATTTTCCTGTATATTAATACCAGTCACCCAGTGTCCAACTGTGCAAAGTTTGACAACCCTGCCATTCACAGTGTAAGAATGGCTAGAGTTTATATTTTCCTATTGAAATGTGGTTTTGGCTCCACCCACTTTGAAACCTTGACACACAGAGTCATTTAATGACCAAGTTTGTGAGCTTTCAGGTTCCTGGAGTAAAAAAATGTGTGAATGGAAGCAGTTTATTCCCCAAGGAAATCTGATTGGCTGTTTGTGGCCCCGTCCCTTTAGTAAATTTGGACCCCAGTCACCCAATGACCGACTGTAGCAAGTTTGAAGCCTCTGCCATTAACAGTGTAAGAATGGCAGCAGTTTAAATATTCCCCTTAAAAATTAATAGGTGAATTTTAATTGGCTATTGTAGGCTCTACGGTCCACCCACTTTCCTGAATCTTAATCTCATTCACCCAGTGACCAAGTGTGCCAAGTTTGAGAACTCTGCGATTAACAGTGTAGGAATGGCTGCAGTTTACATTTTCCCATTAAAAATGAATGGCTGAAATTTGATTGGCTGTTTTATGCTCCGCCCACTCTTTCTGGATTTGTAACTTCAGTCACCAAGTGACCAACTGTGCCAAGTGTGGGGACTCTGGCTTGAATACTGGGAGAATGGCAGCCTTTTACATTTTTTTCCATTGACACGAATGGGTGGAATCTGATTGGCTGTTTGTAGCTCCGTCCAGGTGTGCAGGGGAGCCGCGAGACCCCCAGAACATATCATCCTAGGTAGTAAGGGATCTGTATACCAAGTTTCGTTCATATATATCCTTTCCTGTGCCTCTGTTTTGCCATTATCTACAACTTTTGAAAAACTGGGTGTAAATCTGTAAGTGTATGGCCAGAGGTACAGGCTCTCTAGAGATAGAGGCTCAACAGGCAGCCAGGCAATCTGCATTGTGTAAAAGGAAATTAATATGTCATTCTCCATATTCCTCTCACTACAGGTGTGCTTTAAATATCATTATCCATCATTAACAAACACTCAAACTAGCTCATCTCTATTCCTGTTGCTTGTGTGTGGGTTAAATGGTGTGACAAAAATGCACAGCATACTGAGAGAGGAAGTGAGAGGAATTACAAATCTTTTCACACATTTCTAGTGAACATATAGTGTAAAATGTATATTTTAGATACCATAATAAGCATAGGTGGCTTTGGAACGATAAATAATCCTCTTTGCTAGTTTATTTAAAGTGGACCTGAACTCTTGCACAGGACAGATGGAAAACAGAGAAATGCACCCTGTATGTATTTAGAATGTGTTTAACCTGTCTAATTTTCCGTCATATGTTTCAATATGGTTGGGAATGAGTCCCAGGTAACAAAAAAGGAACTCGTTAGTATAACGATCCACACTTTAGCACACCACTATGCTCATATAGTACCAGGTTTCTTTATAGGAGGATCGATTTAAATCAAGTGAAGCCACAAAATAGCGATCTGTTTCCAAAATTTTTGTTTCACACTTTATTATATTCCCCCCCAAAAATTTTCTTCTTCAAAAAGGTAGAAAAATTCTTTGTAAAGCAGCAGAAAAATTTGTGGTACATACATAAAAAGCAATACAAAAAGCAGATCATAGACACAGTGTGCTTTGTTTGATGAATAAAGGTAATTTTAGTTCAGGCGACGACACTAGTCCGTTTTGGGTTATTGACCCTTCGTCAGGCCTTTACAAAGCATAGAGAATTATCTTGACCAGAGGATATATACAGCACACTGTGTTTGCAGCTGAGTTTCCCTATGTCAGCCATCAGTCAGGTGCCGGTTTGTTTCTGGTTGGAACAGATACCTCTTTACTAACTAAATTCATTTTTATGACTGTATATATCCTCTGGTCAAGATAATTCTCTATGCTTTGTAAAGGCCTGACGAAGGGTCAATAACCCGAAACGGACTAGTGTCGTCGCCTGAACTAAAATTACCTTTATTCATCAAACAAAGCACACTGTGTCTATGATCTGCTTTTTGTATTGCTTTTTATTTCTGTACCACAAATTTTTCTGCTGCTTTACAAAGAATTTTTCTACCTTTTTGAAGAAGAAAAATATTTTTTTGTGAATATAATAGTGTGAAACAAAAATTTTGGAAAAAGATCGCTATTTTGTGGCTTCACTTGATTTAAATCGATCCTCCTATAAAGAAACCTAATTTTCCGTTATCTCAGGAATCTCCTCTGTCACAGCAGAGCCGCTAATTTGTAAATAAAGGATGTTAAACCTGTGTGAGTTTTCATGAAAGCAGGAAGTAGACGCACTGCAGATTTATTGAAATATTTGTATCAGCTGTAACAAAGAAGTGTTTTTCTAGAAAGGTGGTTATGCTGTTGCGTACCTTTTAGAGCAGAGAAGAAGTCCTGAGTTCATCTACGCTTTAACCTAAAAAATGACATCCTTTCCTCATTGCAAGGACAGAGAAAGGAGGGCACTAAAAAAGCTAGAACACTCAAAAGAATATACACAAAATTCAAATGCTTTTCATATTTTTCTTCAAGATAAAAGATTTTACAATTCTTGTCTCACATAAGGAAAAAGCATACATGAATGAGGAATACCAAGTACAGAAAGTTAAAGGTGAAGAATTACAGTGGAATCTGAACAACATCATTCAGCCTCAAACATCATCATTACCTTGAATCAAGAGGAATGCGAGAGGCTACAGTGAACTGAAATAGGAGTGCGGAGGAGTAATAAGCAATAAAATATGAACAGTAAGGAAGTGGTGTGTCAGGTAAGGAGCAAAAACTCGGTGGCAGTAGCAAATGAATTACAAGAAATGACTGAGAAAGAATGATGAATAATACAGTATCAAACAATAGCCTAATGGCCTAAAGAAAAATTGCAGGTCATCCTATTACACATGCTGCACACTTGTATGAGAGCGCACATCAGTGTTTTCATAGAAAGCAATATAATTTATTCACAATGTACAGAATTATTTTGTCTCGGGGCGTATGTGTGAAAGGCTGTATGGCCCGATTGGCAGAAAAATATATATTTTTTTCTTTTGAAATGAAGCTATTGTTGCTAATGAAAAGTGAATTAGGAATATTCCCAAGACAGTTTCTTGCTAGTAAGATACTGTCAGCTTGGAATCCCTCTAGACTTAAGGAATCAATCACACCAGAAATGCCGCATTTAGGTGTGCTGCGGTCACACGAATTGTTGACAAGCCTAGTAGTCCTATGCTATATTGTATTACTAAAGGAATTCATTTGTGCTAGTTTGCTAGATGGTTTTGAAGGAAAGCGGAGGCTGGGTTATCAAAAGATATACATACCTGGGGCTTCACCCAGCCCCCTCTGGCCAGATCGCTCCCACGCCACCGTCCACTGCCTGCAGACTCCGCAAATTGCCCTGGAAAGTCCTCCGATCTGGGGTATACTGCGCAGGCTGGCTGTGCGCGCTCCCCTGTCACGGTCCCATAGCCAGGAGCGTTCTGCACCTGCGCAGAACCACAGGCACGAGACGGGAGAGCGCTCACAGCCCAAATGCGCCCACTGGCCAACTTACTGGGGCCAGTTGTGGAGGCTGCAGGCAGCAGAGAATGGCAAAGTGGGAGCGATCAGGCTGGAATGGGCTTGAGGAAGCCCCAGGTGTGTATACATTTTTGATATCCCCAGTCTCAGGTAGACTTTAACCACTTCCCCTTCGCTGGGACAAGTAATTACATCCCTGCAAATGACATAACTATGTGTAGGAACGTAGCTACTATGTCCCTCCCCGCTGTAATTGTATTTTCACATCAAGTTTGTGTCAAGGCTCATGACAGAAGATCTTCTATAGGACTAACATGGCATTAGATTTTCTAAATACTGTATAGAACTAGCTTATTCTCTAATAGGCAATCATCCTAAAAAGAACTTCATCTGGTCTTGAGCATTATTTGGGCCTCATTAAGAGATAGGACCTCACTTTTTTCAGTGGGTTCTTCCAGATCTGTTTTAAAGATTGAGGGCAATTGACTTGTTGGGTCTTTTAGGAAGCTGCTATTCTGGTTGTGAAACAAACCTCAGGTGCTACCAGAAGTCATCATTGTGATCTTCTTATTTAGATAAGCTCTACTTTAAGCTGTGAACACACACCTTTACTTAAAGGGGAACTTCAGCCTAAACAAACATACTGTCATCAAGTTACATTAGTTATTTTAATTAGAATAGATAGGTAATATAATCTCTTACCCACCCTGTTTTAAAAGAACAGGCAAATGTTTGTGATTCATGGGGGCTGCCATCTTTGTCATGGGGGCAGCCATGTTTTTGGTTGAAAGGAGGTGACAAGGAGCGGGAGACACAGTTCCAACTGTCCTGTGTCCTGATTACCCCTCCCAGCTGCACATGCTAGGCTTCAAATCTCAAATTCAAAATGTAAAAAAAAGAAAAAAAATTGCACCAAAACAGCAGAACGAGAACAACAAAATCAGAAATCCCATCATGCTTTGCACAGCATCAGGTGAAAAAAGTCCGGGCAGTTTTCTTCTGTGCAGCTAAAAATGAGGCTTGGATAAGAAAAACAAAATTCTGATGCTGTGAAACTGTTAAAGAAACACAAAGCCTATTCAGTGCTGCTGAGTCGATTTTTAGTCTGGAGGTTCACTTTAAGTCCGTTAAGGCGGGGACTGCCTCAGCTGACAATCAGGCGTGTGTACGGCACCCGACAATCCCCGAAGCCCAACCCATGAGCAATCCGCCAGATAGATTTACCCAACCCCAGTCACACTCATCCCCCACACCAACAATCCCATGGTTCATGCCACTCCCCAGCCCACTGCGTGATGTCACACTTGCGCCGCTAGTCGTCCCTTCGAGTCACCACCCCATAGCAACACATTGCTTCATCAGCTACACAGCTGACGTGTGTGTAAATCAGCGGTCAATGATGTCGCCCAAGGGGATCACCTACTAATCCCCGTCAGGCGACATGCATTGGGTATGTGTACGAGCCCTTATGCTGGGATAACACGACACTTTTTTTGTAAGAATCCTTCTAATAGATGCCTTCAATGATAAAACTCTGACATGTCCGATGTTCCACTCGATTAATTTCCGCTCGATTTCTTATAGAAGGCAATGGAAAAAAGATAAGAAAAAACAAGTGGAAAATAAGAGAATCGAGCAGAAAATCAAATGGCTAATAGATCGCGCGCTGAATCGAACGCAAAATACGTATCGTGTAATCCCAGCATTAGGATCATCTTCAGTGGAGATCTCAAGAGAACAGATTATTGTTTTGTCACTGGCACAATTGTATCTTTTTCAACCTATTGTTGTACAGATTTATGCTACACCTACAGGTTTAGCAGGCATGATCATAGAATTAAATACACAGTTTCAATTATTAGGGATCACCAAGTTTTTTGATTACATATGAAACGTATGGATTGATTTTATTACTATACAAGCACTTTATATGGGTTGTGACTTTAACCAGGCTCGATTAACAATTCATGAAATTAGTTATACACCCCATTAAACCTCGCATCATACTCTAATAGTCATTCAACAAAAATTAGCAAAATGTTATGCAAAGAAAAACTATCGACATAGTAAGGTACAGTGTTTTTTTTGTTTTTGTTTTTTAAACATTAGAAAGCGAATTTAACCACTTACGGACACAAGTAATTGAAATACACACCCACATCACTTCCTGTTAATCCTGCCGGGGCAAAGATTTCAACTATATTTCGCTCTGTCGCCGCTGCATCCCACATGCTCAGCTATCCTAATGACAGCTGAGCTTTGTGCACTCTGACCCTGTGATTGCTGTCAATTAGGGGATAAAAGAGTCTGGTTCTTAACCACTTTGTCCTCCTTGACGTATAAAAACGTCGAGGACATGCGCGCTCCCGTGGCCGATCGCGCACTCGCACTCCCGGCCGCGGATTCGTTAGCCCAGAAATCAATGTATCGGGCTATGGTGCCCAATCACTGATTCCTCTCCCCCGCAGAAAAAGCGACAGCTTCTCACATAAATATTTTAAAAGTCTAGACCCTTAGGTAAATATTTATGTAAAGATGAAATTTCTATATATTTTTTTTTTATAAGCTTGTAAATAGTGATGCAAAATGGAAAAAATGCTCTTTTATTTCCAAATAAAATATTGTCGCCATACATTGTGATAGGGACATAATTTAAATGGTGAAACAATCGTGACAAATGGGCAAATACAATACGTGGGTTTTAATTATGGAGGCATGTATTATTTTAAAACTATAATGGCCGAAAACTGAGAAATAATGCATTTTTTCAGTTTTTTTCTTATTCTTACTGTTAAAATGCATTTACAGTAAGGTAGCTCTTAGCAAAATGTACCCCCCAAAGAAAGCCTAATTGGTGGGGGAAAAAACAAGTTATAGATCAGTTCATTGTGATAAGTAGTGATAAAGGTATAGGCTAATGAATGGGAGGTGAACATTGCTCGGATGCATAAAGTGATAACGACTGAGGGCTTAAGTGGTTAAGGGGCCAGAGCCACACAGTACATGAAGGGTTGAACAATAATGACCTTGTAAAAGATGGAGATCAAACCACAGAGGCCAACCATTTTGAAATGTACTGCATGCATTCAGCTTAATGTAAAATGTGATCTCCATGCTACAGTATGTTCTTATTGCACCTTTGCTTTGAATTCAGTTACTCGAGTTGATTTTAGTCTCAGTACAGGTACTGCTCTACCATAAATAATAAAAGTATACAAAAGTGCACAGGTGAAGAAAATGAGGACACTGACTCCTGGTAGCACTTATGGCTTGTTTCAGTGAGTGAAATATAAATACTTCTATGCAAATATATGCATGGAAGTTGCATACAGATCAAATTCTATGCAGCTTTAAATTGGGCCAATTAAACGCAACTTTCAAAAATTTTGACTGGCACAGTTCCAAGTTGCATACAACTTGTATGAAGTTGGAATTATTTGCATATCAATGGTCATTCTCTATGCGAGTCTATATCATAAGGGCCTATTTTATGTTGTGGAGTGGAGTTCTGCTTTACAATGAACCACCAGAACTGACCATCTACCCAATAGATTTTGCAAAGTTCTGCTACAGTTAAAAGACGAATGCTGGCATATGCCGGTTTAAAGGATACCACAACTGAAACTAAGTTTGCGCAGTGTGTGGGGGGAGTCCAAGTAAATACCTTCCGCTCCTCCTGCCCCCCTTTGTCTGCCTCCGCTCGTCTAATATACCTCCCGATGCCCAGCGACTCTCTTGACCCCCCCCACCCGGACATACTGCACCCTGTGCGCGCAGTAGGTCATCCCCTCTTCACTTCTGGCCAGCGCATAACGATCGGCTCAGAAGCACTCTGATTCCTCTGCCTCCCCTGGGCAGCGTGTGCGCTCCACTACACCAAGCGTCACATGCTAATCATGTGAAGCTTACTGTAATGGAAAGCACACGCAGCCCAGGGGAGGCAGAGGAATCAGAGTGCTTCTGAGCCGATCGTTATGCCAGAAGTGAAGAGGGGATGACATACTGCGCGCACAGGGTGCAGTATGTCCGGGTGGGGGGGTCAAGAGAGTCGCCGGGCACCGGGAGGTATATTAGAAGAGCGGAGGCAGATGGAGGGGGGCAGGAGGAGCGGAAGGTATTTACTTGGACTCCCCCACACACTGCCACAAAACTTAGTTTCAGTTGTGGTAGCCTTTAAGGCCCCTCTTACACAAACACAGTGAATCCAGCGCAGGAGACTTGGGCGCACAGAGTAACTTCGGAGCTGAAGTTACTTTTAAAACACAATTATTTCATTCCCCACCATCCATGGTGACCTGGAGGGGGGAATAGTATTTAACATGGCCGGGATTTGTGCAGCGGCAGAATCAGCCATATACCGGCTGTGTCCTGCGCCCAAGTATCCCGCGCCGATTCCTCTCGTAGGCCCTCTTACACTTACCATGTTACCTCATTCTCCCCCACTGCAGCTCATCTCAGTGGCCTTTACAGTCAATGAGACATGACACACTACCTGCAATGTGATGTGACTGAAGTGCTCCGGGCCCTGCAAATGAATGACCAAGCTGCACTGCGCTACCCTGCAACTTTCGGAAGTGCACTGAAAGGCCAAGCTATTGGTAGTAGTGTTTAGGTGAATCCTCCAGGACAGCTGCCCCTGACTAACACTGAGCCTCTCCTCTATGGAAATACAATTAAACAAATGATGCTAAGCCATATAGCCAGTTACCTCCTTCCATTCCCTAGTTCTAAACCAGGCATGGGCAAACTTGGCCCTCCAGCTGTTGAGGAACTACAAGTCCCACAATGCATTGCAGGAGTCTGACAGCCACAGTCATGACTCAAAGGCAAATGCATTGAGGGATTTGTAGTTCCTTAACAGCTGGAGGGCCAACTTTGCCCATGCCTGTTCTAAACAGAGTACTTAGCTCACCAAATTACAGCTGTATCATGTATACTGTATATCTTAATTATAGCAATATTGATTGTGAACTAAGGCAGCTGTCCTGAAGGATTCGCCGAAATACTACTACCAGTAAGTAGCTCAGCCATTTTCCCATCATCCTTCAGGACAGCTCCTCTGGAGACAAAAAAAAAAAAAAAAAAAAAAAAAAAAAGCAAAAAAAAAAAACAAAAAAAAAAAAAGCAAAAAACAAAACAAACAAAAAAAAACAACCTACAGATCTTAGGCCTCTTTTCCACGAACTGTTTACAGGCAGTGAAATGCCTCTCAAACTCTCACAACTGCTTGCTGCTGCCTGGCAACTGATTGCTGCTGCCTGGTAACTGCTCACTGCTGCCTGGCAACTGCTTGCTGGGCACACAGCTCAACAATTCGTGGAAAAAAGAGGCCTACCTTGGGGAAGGAATACCTGCCTGGAGCAACTTGCAAACCAAACGCTCAATACTGGCTTGAGTGGAAACAAACAATGAAAGAACTAGGGAATGGAAGGAGGTAACTGGCTATATGGCTGAGGGACATTTGTTTAATTAATTGTATTAGCACATATTTCCATGAGGGGGGGGGGGGGGGGGTTTACTCTGAGGAGCTTTCCTGAAGGATGATGGGAGAAAGTTGCATTGTTTTTCTTCTGTCTCTATAATGCGCAGTGTGACTTTTCAGTCGCGGTGCGATTGATTCAAATTGCAACGATACCGCAGCGCACTAGTGTAAAAGCACACACACAAAAAAATAAAAATAAAAAAAACAAAAAATAAAAAAAAACACCTTACAAACTGTGCCTAGCTGCTTCAAGACGTACATTATTAAGAGCTATATAAATATGTTGAGGAAGCTGGACAATTTACAATAGTTTTAGTCTATTGGATATCTGCTGCATAAATACAATTCATTTATTATTTAGATGCACTAAAATAGTACAGCAAAGCAGCCCTTAGATGTAGAGATCAAGAAATGCAAAGCACAGACTGTTGGCATTGTTGATAGGAGGAGCAGACATCACTGATGCCAATATTATTTCATTTGTAAATTGTGCGCTTCTCAGTCCGTGGGTTGTTTAATTCTTCAATGGCTTTTTCTCTTTCATTAATTACCATATACTGCCTAATCCATGAAACAGCCAACAATGGTTAGCTTGCAGCTGGGATTTGCTTTGGTTTGTATGACAAACTGCTGAAGTGTATTTTATGGTGCTGTATGGCGGCGAGCAGTTATGTCCTTTAAACGGGATTCACATATAATGCCTAGTATATATGGGCTTATAATCACTTTCCATCCAATCAACAATACTAGCTAATCATCAAATTGTAAGAGAATTAAGGTCTCTTTTAGGCCTCCTTTCCACGGACTGCTGATAGGCAGTGAAATGCCTCTCAAACTCTCTCAACTGCTCACTGCTGCCTAGTAACTGCTTGTTGCTGCATGATAACTGCTTAGTTCTGCCTGGTAACTGCTTGCTCAGCACACAGCTCAACAGTTCATGGAAAGAAGGCCTAAATAGGACTGTTGATATGCAGTAAAATGCCTCTCAAACTCACAACTGCTTACTGCTGCCCGGTAACTGCTTGCCGCTGCCCGGTAACTGCTTGCCGCTGCCCGGTAACTGCTTGCCGCTGCCCGGTAACTGCTTGCTGAGCACACAGTTCAACTGTCCATGGAAAAGAGGCCTAAAAGGGAATTCTGCTGCAGACCAATGAAAAAAAACTTCTCTCAATGCCTAACACTTTAGGACTGTTTTGTTTACGGACTGTTCAACTGTGTGCTCAGCAAGCAGTTTCCAGGCTGCAGTGAGCAGTTATCAGGCAGAGACAGGCTGTTGTGAGAGTTTGAGAGGCATTTCACTGCCTATCAACAGTCCATGGAAAAGAGGCCTAAGGCAGTGAAAAGCCTCTCAAACTCTTACAACTGCTCACTGCTGCCTGGCAACAGCTTGCTGAGCACACAGTTCAACTGCCCGAGGAAATGAGCCCTAACCTATCATTTAACCTCTCCTCTGCCTGCCAAAAACCTTAGGCCTTTTTCCACAAGCAGTTGATAGACCGTGAAATGCCTCTCAAACTCTCACAACTGCTTGCTGCTGCCTGGTAACTGCTCATTGCTGAGCACACAGTTCAACTGTTCGTGGAAAAGAGGCCTCACTTCTCCTCTGCCTGTCTTCTTTGCCTAACACTAACCTCACCTCTCCAATGTCTAAAACCTTACCTCTACTCTGCCTGCAGGTCAGTACCTTACCTCTGTGATGCCTTACACTTAGGCCTCTTTTCCACGGACTGTTGAGCTGTGTGCTCAGCAAGCAGTTACCAGGCAGCATTGAGCAGTTGTGAGAGTTTGAGAGGCATTTCACTGCCTATCAACAGTCCATGGAAAAGAGGCCTTACCCAATGTATCCTCTGCCTAGCACTAACCTCTCCTCTCCAATGCCTAAGGCCTCCTTTCCAAGGACTTTTGATAGGCAGTGAAATGCCTCTCAAACTCTCACAACTGCTAACTGCTGCCTGATTGTTACAGTTAGACTTACTGGTAACTGTTTCTAGATGTCATACGGGACACTTGGAAATGTGGCCCCACCCATCCAATTAGTGGAAACCACCTGAAAGAGTAAAAAGAGTATTAATAGCCCCCATCCTCCCGACTCCTCAGTGTAATGAAAGTACATCAAACTAAAAACACAGAGAAGAGGAGAGGAAATAAGACACCTCAAAAGAAGTGTAACCCATAAACTCCCAATCCAATAGCCGTAAGAGAGTGCGACAGGAATAGAGGTGGGTCAGTGTCCCGGATGACGTCTAGAAACACAGTTACCGGTAAGTCTAACTGTAACATTCTCTAGCCGTCATAAGGGACACTGGGAGAGATAAACAAGTAGTCTGAAAAGACATACCTAGGGAGGGCCACAACCCTGGAGCACTACTCTGCCAAAACGATACAGTACTATGCACAGGTCCATAGAACTGTATGGGCAGTGAAATCTCATGTAGAATAATTCTGCCACATAACTGAGCACTGGCCCTCAGAGCAGGATTGGCAATATCCCATTATAATCCTGGATAAAAAAAATCTACTGCATAGATTTCTAAGATTTCAGCATCTCGAAACCCTCTGCTCTGCATCCACTTATATCCTCTCTACAAGACTGTCAATCTCCACAGCCAGCATAGGTAAAATGCCGGCCTGTACATCAGACCAATTCAAAACAGGCTCGGAGACCAATTCAAAACAGGTCCGCAGACCAATCCGAAAAAGGCTCAAAGACCCACTCGAAACAGGTCGAAGTCGTAATCAAAACCGACACGAAGTCATAATCGAAACAGATTCAAAGTCATAATCGAAACAGATTCAAAGTCATAATCGAAACAGATTCAAAGTCATAATCGAAACAGATTCAAAGTCATAATCGAAACAGATTCAAAGTCATAATCGAAACAGATTCAAAGTCATAATCGAAACAGATTCAAAGTCATAATCGAAACAGATTCAAAGTCATAATCGAAACAGATTCAAAGTCATAATCGAAACAGATTCAAAGTCATAATCGAAACAGATTCAAAGTCATAATCGAAACAGATTCAAAGTCATAATCGAAACAGATTCAAAGTCATAATCGAAACAGATTCAAAGTCATAATCGAAACAGATTCAAAGTCATAATCGAAACAGATTCAAAGTCATAATCGAAACAGATTCAAAGTCATAATCGAAACAGATTCAAAGTCATAATCGAAACAGATTCAAAGTCATAATCGAAACAGATTCAAAGTCATAATCGAAACCGACTCAGTCATAATCGAAACCGACTCAAAGTCATAATCGAAACCGACTCAAAGTCATAATCGAAACCGACTCAAAGTCATAATCGAAACCGACTCAAAGTCATAATCGAAACCGACTCAAAGTCATAATCGAAACAGACAAAGTCAAAAATCGAAACAGACTCTAAAATTTCGAAACAATGGACTCCCTGAAAACTACCCAGAGATTCATTCCTTGAAAGTTTCCGTTACTCCTTAATTGTCAATCACCATCGCTCCAGTGCAAGTTTGACAAATCATCCTGTTGTATTCTTGGGGAAGCCAATTGCTGCAATGGCAACAATTTACCTTCACCCCACCTGCTACTTAGCATTCCTAGCTAGATTGTATGGACACAAGGGATAGGAAAACAGAATAAAATAAATAGATACAGGGAAAAATCACACTCTAATCTAAATGATATGAGTGCACATCCCTGCAAACAAAAGACAGTTTCTGCATCTAGCATAGGAAACAAATGACTCCTTTGGACTGTGAAAAACTCTATTACCTCTTTGTATAAATTGTCAATCACTACAGCTCTCATAGATTTATTGCAGGCTTGACAAATTATCTCGTTATAATACTGGGGAAACAATGCTGCAATAGCAACCTTTTTAGTTTTTGGCTTCTCCAAACACTATCCTATACCTCCCCCGTTTTTACTGATATAGAGATAGGGAAAGGATAAAACACAGGTGAAATCACACTCTAAACTGCATCATGTGAGTGTATATCCCTGCAAAAATGCACTATCAGTGCACACACCTCTGCTGCTGGAACAGACTGGGAAGCTTCTTGCCTGTGATCCCATTTCTCCAGCAAGGTTAAAGGATACCACAGTCGAAAAAGAAGTTTGCAGCAGTGTGTGGGGGGTTAAAATTACATACCGTTAGCCAGTCCTGCACCCTCCGTCTGCCGCCGTTAGTCTCCTATAAGTCCCAGTGCCCGGCGACTTGATTGACCCCCCACCCGGACATACTGCGCCCTGTGCGCACAGTATGTCCTCCCCTCTTCGCTTCTGGCCGGCGCATAGCGATCGGCTCAGAAGCACGTTCATTCCTCTGCCTCCTCTGCGCTGCGTGTGCGCTCCATGCTAATCATGTGACGCTAAGTGTAATGGAGCGCACACGCAGCGCAGAGGAGGCAGAGGAATAAACGAAAGTCACCGGGCACCGGGACTTATAGGAGACTAACGTCGGCAGACGGAGGGGGCAGGACTGGCTAACGGTATGTAATTTTAACCCCCCACACACTGCTGCAAACTTCTTTTTCGACTGTGGTATCCTTTAATGCACTTACCTCTGCTACTGGAACAGACTGGGAAGTCTCTTGCTTGTGATCCCATCTCTCCAGCATGAGAGTAGAAAAGTCCAGGTCAGCACACCTTTTCAAATTGCAAATTTTTCAATGTATTGCTTCATAAGCACGTGAAATTGACAATTGTTTCGGGGCCACGGCGGGTCCCCTTCATCAGACAGTGCAAACACTGTCTGATGAAGGGGACCCGCCGTGGCCCCGAAACAATTGTCAATTTCACGTGCTTATGAAGCAATAAATTGAAAAATTTGCAATTTGAAAAGGTGTGCTGACCTGGACTTTTCTACTCTGCTGTTGAATTCTTGATGCCGGGGCTCAGCATCTACAGGCCATAGCACCCGCAGTTTGGGTAAGGTGTGCCACCTCTACACCAGAACTATACGATCTCTCCAGCATGGGGAGAACAACAGGAGCAGTTCCATTTCTTATGCTGCCTAGTTCTCCTGTATTGGACTCCCCCACCAGCGCCAGCTTCCCAACCATCGCTTGTGGCCCCGGGATTTCCTGCATGCGCAGCGCTGCCAAAAGGATGCCAATTTGCCGAAAGAAACTCGGCAGCTGTGGGAGAGGGCCACGATCCTTGCCCGCACAAATGCATATGGAGGGCAGAAGGATCGACATCTGAACACCGCGTTTGGCAGAAAACCGAGTGAGTAAAGAGACGCCACTAGCGTTCACAACGATCACCCAAGCCACCCGGTCTTCTCTTGGCCTCACCACCTAGTGAGGCTAAATAAAATAAATAAACATTAAGGTAGCTACTCCTCTTCGGTGTTTCCGGGACGGAAACCAAATCAAAACTGAGGAGCCAGGGGAGGGTGGGGGCTATAAATACTCTTTTTACTCTTTTAGGTGGTTTCCACTAATTGGATGGGCGGGGCCACATCTCCAAGTGTCCCGTATAATGGCTAGAGAAAATTGGTTGTTTCTTCCTGGTAACTGTTCACTGGCTGCTGCCTGGTAACTACTTGTTGAGCACGCAGCTCAATAGTTAGTAGAAAGGAGGCCTAACACTGACCTTTGCAGCAGCCGAATCAGGCAACGGGCTAATATGTAAGCATTGCTCGCTTGATGATCTCATAGCCAAATATGAGATCCCGGTCTCAAAAAAATATCTAGGTGGGGCAGGTTACTTTTGCCCTGGAGCCCCATTGTAGCTAGAACTGGCCCTGCTACTATACATCAGTGCTGAGTTATTATCCCAGATTTTCCTGACTTTTGCAATATAGCAGCACTCCATCTGATTGTCTATCATCTGATTTTGTATACATGACTGATGTCGATGCTGCACCTGATTATTATTATTATTATTATTATTATTATTATTATATCTTCTTTATAATGATTGTGCTCAGAGCAACTATTAAAATGTTTATATGTCAGCAGCACCCAGGAATTAATTGTTTTATTACCCTTGCTGAAATATTGTTAAAATTGGAGCTCTAGGTGTGAAAAGCAGCCCATCAAGTCTGATTATTCCCTACTGAATATCAAACCCATGCTAGGATTGCGCAGTATGAGAACAATACGGATAACAAATATAATAGCAGGCTTTCTTCTGTAAGAAATCGGTATATGCAACAATTATACATACAATCTGCATGGAAAGACTCTTAGGACAGAGTGCAGGGAAAATATATATATTGCAAACACAATATTGATTATAATTTTGAAAGCTGCACTTGAAAATTGAGAAGTGTGCTGGCTAGATGCATCACATAGGGGAAACTATTAGCTTGCTAAACAAGCAGTGTGGAAGGAACAAGAAAAAAAAATTGTATTGGTGTGCCTTTTCTAATACGATTGTATGCGTGTTTTAAAACTGCTTGCCAAACTCATTCTTCGAGCATTTTATATATGTGATTTTCATGCAAAGCTTTCCTATAGGAAATAAAAAAATATCATGCAACTTTGCATGGTGTTTTTGATAAGCTATTTCAGTATATATATATATATATATATATATATATATATATATATATATATATATATATATATATATATATATATATAGATATATATATAGATAGATAGATAGATAGATAGATAGATAGATAGATATAATTTCCCTGGTGCTTCTATGGCAGCATACTATGGGTTGTGGCCCCACCCCTGAACCCTATTGGACACCATAACTATAAATTTGTTGAGAATATCACCCACCAGTATTCTTTTTCCTTTGTCCTCCCCTTTGGACACCATTTCTATTTTATTTCCTTCTCTTCATTTCTTTTTTTCAGTCCCCTTTCTACCCCAGGGTTTATCCCTTTCCCTGGGATGTCTCTGCATAGGTACTAATTGTACCTCACAGAGAGAGCCCGGTCTTCTGGTCCCGGAAATATACATGTGTGCTAAATGCATACAGGTGAGCAATGCCTGCATCAGTATCCTGTGCTAAATGCATACAGGTGAGCAATGCCTGCATCAGTATCCTGTGCTAAATGCATACAGGTGAGCAATGCCTGCATCAGTATCCTGTGCTAAATGCATACAGGTGAGCAATGGCTGCATTACATTCATGTGCTAGATGCATAGACATGAACGCTGGCTGCATTACCTTCATGTGCTAGAGGCATACAGGTGAACAATGGCTGAATTACTTTCATTTTACTTTTACTAGATGCATACTAATGAACTTTGGCAGCATTACCTTCATGTGCTACATGCATACTAATGAACTTTGACTGCATTACTTTCATGTGCAAGATGCATACTAATGAACTTTGGCTGCATTACCTTCATGTGCTACATGCATAATAATGAACTTTGACTGCATTACTTTCATGTGCAAGATGCATACTAATGAACTTTGGCTGCATTACCTTCATGTGCTACATGCATAATAATGAACTATGACTGCATTACCTTCATGTGCTACATGCATACTAATGAACTTTGACTGCATTACTTTCATGTGCAAGATGCATACTAATGAACTTTGACTGCATTACCTTCATGTGCTACATGCATACTAATGAACTATGACTGCATTACCTTCATGTGCTACATGCATACTAATGAACTATGACTGCATTACCTTCATGTGCTACATGCATACTAATGAACTTTGACTGCATTACTTTCATGTGCTACATGCATACTAATGAACTTTGACTGCATTACTTTCATGTGCTAGGTGCATACTAATGAACTATGACTGCATTAGTTACCTTCATGTGCTACATGCATACTAATGAACTATGACTGCATTACCTTCATGTGCTACATGCATACTAATGAACTTTGACTGCATTACTTTCATGTGCTAGGTGCATACTAATGAACTATGACTGCATTAGTTACCTTCATGTGCTACATGCATACTAATGAACTTTGACTGCATTACTTTCATGTGCTAGGTGCATACTAATGAACTATGACTGCATTAGTTACCTTCATGTGCTACATGCATACTAATGAACTTTGGCTGCATGACCTTCACATGCAAAATGCTTACAAATGAACTATGGCTGCAGTACCGAGGTTGGACTTGCCTTTCCTTTAATGAAAGAAATAAGAGTGATTCTTGAAGAAAAAATGGGCAAAGTTGATAATAAACAGGAGGAAAATCTGGAGATATTCCTCAAGATAGAAGACTCAAGTTACAAAGATTTGTACAGAGAAATCCGTTCCAGCAAAGATTCAGGAATTTTTGTTCCTATAAAACCAGATGAGAATTAAAAAAAAAAATTGCTAATTTTCTCAGTCAGCCCTCTCTAAGGCAATCAAGATTGCTCCAGCTAATCGACAAACCCAAGGAAAGTCCTTTTGGGTCCCCATCCATCCACACTTCTGGGGGCGGGGTTTCAAGCAATCTCTGAGGGTTATCGGTGGAGATTTAAATCACTCTGCAAGATATGTTTATGCCTACCCGGAGAGAGAAGTCTGTCGTCTTCAATATGCCAATTAATAGTGCAAGATGCAGTACTAGAGGTACCTTGCTCACAGAGAGGCAAAGGGATGTACTCTCCTCTGTTTGGCAAGAAAACAGGAGTTTGGCAACCTGTCATAGATCTGGAATATTTTAATCAAGTACACACTGCTTCCAAAATACAGGATTGAATCTCTTCAATCCATTATCCTGACAGTCCAATAAAACTATTTTCTAGTTTCAATAAACTTAAAAGATATTTATGTATTCCCACACATCCTTAGTACCAACAGTTTGTTTGGTTTGCAATTAAAGACATTCATCTTTCAGCAAGGAAGTGTCTTCAAGTATTGGGAATGTTAGCAGCTACAATAATGATGAAGTGGCCACACTGGCACATGATGCATTTTTCAACTCCCTTTCTTAGATTAGTGGGGCAGAATGTCTCTACAACAGAAAATGGTGATTTTACACATCAATGAAGAATTCTTTTATCTGGTGCTGCAATCAGGATTATTTACTCAATGGATTCTGATTCTGTCTCAATTGACTTATGTTTCAGGGATGCTGGTCTATTGGGATGGGGTGCATGGTGCCAAGACCAGGTGGTTCAGTCCAGATGGCCATGCCACCCCTTAAACAATTCAAATCCTTTGGAATT
The DNA here is from genome assembly GCF_040937935.1 of Hyperolius riggenbachi. NCBI lineage: Eukaryota > Metazoa > Chordata > Amphibia > Anura > Hyperoliidae > Hyperolius > Hyperolius riggenbachi. The sequence continues at coordinate 309,379,389 of NC_090648.1, forward strand.
AAGATCCGCCTGTTTAACCTTTCAAGCTTTTGCACATCTTCTAGTAGGGAAAACCGAGTGCAACAGGACAGTCAATTATACCACAATTTTCTCCCGGATTTATTGTCAAGCAGCAATGGGAATAGATGCTCTACCCCAGTCTTGGCCGCCTCCTGCTTCGGTACGCTTTTTCTCCAGTACCAATAGTCTTTCGGTTTCTGAAGAAATTTAAGGAGAAATCAAAAGTTCTTTCAATAATTCTATACTGGCCGTACAGACTGGTTTCCACTTTTTCTTCTCCAATTATCTCAGACAGAGCCAATGTTTCTCTCGGTCTGTACAAAACTGTTGTCTGAGCCATTGTTATCTCAATCAGCACCTCACAAATTTTGTCTGGTAGCCTGTATATTTAAGGGGAGAGGTTAACTAAGTTGGGATGTTCCAAGACAGCAAGTAAAGTATGAACAAATGTGGTATGCCAGAAAGTCTGGAACCGGTTTCAAGACTTTGTTTCTGGAGACAATTTTGATCCATTCTCCCCATCAGTAAATAATACTTTAGACTTTCTTCAGGCGGGATTTGACCTTGGTTTTAGCTACAATACCTTGAAGGTCCAAGTGACAGCACTGTTCTCATTTTCTGGAGACAAGTGGGCCTTAAATCCATTGCAGCAATTCTTAAAGGCAGCTCTTAAAATGAAACCTAGAAGAAATGTATATCCCAAATGGGATTTAATGTTGCTGTTGGATTAACTTAGTTTTCCTCCGTTTTATCCAATGGAAGGCTGTCTCATGTCAATATCTGCTAGAAGAATGTCAGAATTGCATGCTCTAGGTTGTGAAGATCTAAGCTTTTATCATGATCAAGCTACCCTAACACCAGTGATGAACTTTTTACCCAAAGTGGTATCAGTGCTCTACCTAGATAATGATTGTCTTTATCAAAGAAAAAAGGGTAAAATCCAATCTGCCTCTAATACATCCTCTGGACGTGTCATGCTCTTTTAAAAGATATCTGCAGATCACAGAATCTTTCAGTCAACCCATCTCCTGTTAGTTTCTTCTGGTTACAGAAAAGGTTAAGAAACCCCTTACAGGATGTTAGCGGCTTGGATTCGGGAATTAATCTGCTGTGTGTGTGTAAGGCTAAGGTCTACCTGGCCAGACATTAGCTCACTCAACCAGAAGTATAACTTCATCGTGGGCATTTCTTGCCGGTGTGTCTACAGCCACAATCTTTAAAGCTGCATGGTCCTCGACATATACTTTTGTTGAATATTAGAGTTGACCCTTCAGTCCTTAGCTCTTCAAATGTGGGAAAATCAATTAATTTCTGATCCTGCTAATGTTAAAAAATAGTGTTACTTTACCCTCCCTGTTTGTTCTTGCTAGTTAAATCCCATAGTATGCTGCCATGGAAGCACCAGGGAAACAGGAAAATTAATACTTACCTATCGGAAATGTTCCTTTCCTAGTGCATTTCCATGGCAGCATACGAACCCACCCTCAAAACGGGGAGGACTATAGTTACTAGAATACTGGTGGGCGATACTCAACAAATTTATAGTTATGGTGTCCAATAGGGTTCAGGGGCGGGGCCACAACCCATAGTATGCTGCCATGGAAATGCACCAGGAAAGGAAATTTTCCGATAAGTATTAATTTTCCTGTATATCATGCTTTCCTGCACAAACAATTGTGCTCCCAGCCAAAATCTGTAGAATGACTGCTTGCATTTTTTTTACGAGCAGGCAGTGAATATCTGTCTATATCCATCCCCTAGTCCACTGAACTTGTCACTGTGTCAAAAGGTTAAGGGCCCTTTCACACTGGAGCGCACCCCACCGCAGGGCAATGAAATTCTATGGAGACTTTCACACTGACACAGTGCGACGTGACATTTTCCCCAATGGTTTGACAGATCTATGTTACCGCATAGTTCTGCATCAACGTGGGGTGGACAAGAAGCCATGCAAGTCTATGGTGTCGTGTGTCAGTATGAACACCCGCCACAGGTTTTATGCATCGTGCATGCGCAGAACCATATTTGTTTGCAGTACGCTTCTGTGCACATGATCCCATTGGCCACAGGAAGTGAGCATCACTTCCTGCTTGGCCAGCTGCCAGACTTTCTCCTTGCCTGCTGCAAGACCTGTTTTGGTGGGGCGGCCCCCAGATCACCAATCTGCAGTGTGAAGGCCTCAGGCTACGTTCCCAGTGCTCAGTTACGTTGAGTCATAATGGAGTTTTCTTTTTTTTTTTTTTTTTTTTTTTTTTAAGAGAAAAATTGCACAGCAATGAAAAGTCAATGTGACGTTCACAGCGCATGCGGCGCGATGCATGTCAACAGGGTACATAAAAATAACGCAGATCCTGCTCTGCAACGCTGGCATGTTTGAATTTTTGCATTGCGTCGCACTACATTATATGCATTGCACATGCACACATTTTTTTAAAAGGCAAAACTTTATACTCTCAAATGTGTGACCCAAACAGCGCACATGTATGATGCAATTTTGATTCTTATGCCTCTGTTACATCACATGCCACCGCAACCACATTACTTGCTACTTTGTGTTGCATCTGCGTTGTGTAGCAACACAACGTGCATCTGCACTGTGAACCTAGCCTCAGGGATAGTTCAGAGTGCTCAATTGTGTTGCAGAATAATATTGCATGTCAACTCACTGCCCATAGCTTTATATGGGCCCGATCACAGTGCTGTGTTTTAACAGATCATGTTATTCTAACTTGCTGCATGCAGGCTTTGTATTAAAGTCTATGTCCAGTCTCTGTTGCAGTTCAGGCTAGGTTCACAGTGGTCAGTTACATAACGCAGGCATTATGAGTGTGAAATGCAATGGGGATTGGCCATAGATTTTAATACAAAGCCTGCAGGCAGCAAGTTAGAACAATGTGAACAGGCCCATAGGATTGTATGGGCAGTGAGTTGGCATGCAGAATTATTCTGCAACGCAACTGAGCACTGTGAACAGGTCCTCACACATTATGATGCGTATGCTATGCCACTGAGCACATACAGGTATGAACAATAGTGTAGCATTTGCCATTAACACACACCTGGATTAACCAGATCTAAACAATAAGCTTGAAACATCATCTAGCTCATTCCCTGTGACAGCAGGAACGCAACTGATTGGAATAACAGTGCCGCAAGTTACCCTTGCATTGCATCTGGTACAGTGATGCATACAGTCAGTTAAAAGTAGGTTTCACTGCTTTACCATACCACAACCTGTTACACCCAAACACACCCGCCCGCTGAGAACATTGTTTGCTGGCAATTGCGTGAATGTCATAGTCGATCCCGATTCCAAGGAATCTATATTTAGGCTCCTGTGGGTCCCATACCCCCATGGGGCTCAAAACCTGACAGAACGGGAACCACTGAGGAATGCTTTTCTGCTATGTTGCAGAGAAGCGTTTAGCTTCAGCTAAGATGCCGTGCATAGAACCCTATCTGAACCTGACCTAACTTAGTCAGGAGCACGTGGAAATAAACCATGTGTGCCAACTAAATATTGGCAACGCCCATACCTAAAATACAATTTGTAGTTACATAATAACTGTACATAACATACAAAAAAGCGCAGCATATACAGTACTGGGACACTTGTTTTGTAGGCTTGGATGTGTGTCGACATTCACAAATTATATGTTTATACTAAAATGCCATGAAATAGGGTGCTTACCAGTTGCGCAATAAACTACAGTACATTTTTTTTTATATAACTAAAGTTAATGATTATGGTACCATTTTAAGGCATATCGCCAACAGTATGTACAAAAACAAGTGGAGTGATAAACTCATATGCAGCTAAATGTCCTTGTCTGCTGCTATAGGTAGAAAAGTAATTAGACTCATGCAGAGAAATGCTTAGAAACAGGTTGTACATAGTGCCTATAAAAAGAGAACAAAAAAAAACAAAAACAAAAAAAACACACACATGCACCAGGTTAATCTATTTGAGTAAACAAAGTTCGACTTCTTAACATTTAAAGGACCTACAATTTTACAAACCAGTTCCTAGAAAGAAAAATCTATATCAGTATCAAAATTATACCCTTTTATCACTATTATTGATTTAAAAAACATGGGGTACAAAATACAGACAACCAATCTGCAGAATCCAGAATTGCTACAAAATCCAGAATTGGAAATTACAGTGACAAAAGTAACGAATAAAATATGTAACAAATTCCACAAAAGGGCGAGAAAGCTCTGCCTGTGCAAGTTTACAATATAAAGGAATGGGAGGTGGTGGGGGGGGGGGGGGGCAATAGGTGGGGTAGTATACAATATTCATACCTAGGAGTAGTGTGGTTTTAGGTTATCTAGTAGGAGTACAACTTGGCCAGAGGTCAAAGGGGGAATGGCCTGAGGTAGTGCATATGCTCGACGGAAAAAGTGAATTTTGAGGGAGCATTGAGCAAGACTGTGGAGAACTTTGAAGGTTAGGGTTAATATTTTAAACTGGATCCTCTAGTTAAATGGTAGCCAATGAAGAGCAGCTGAGCAGAACAGATTGGAGAAGTGCCAGTCTGGTAGTTGGTAGTATGTTAAGCTACATACTCAACTCACGACCCAGGGAGATGGATCCAGCAATGTCCCCCTCACAACAAGCGTTCCACAATCCATCAACCTGGTGGCGGGTATGGTGCAATGGCACATGACGGGTACGAAAGGGAAGTCATGCAATCGCAGTACTTTGCCTGGAGTTGTCAGGGATCTTAAAGATCTGACCTGTTGTGACGGTTCTCGCTGTACAATGCTAAACATTTGCGTGATCGCATACCTGTGCTGTACCCACAACATTGTGAGATCAAGGAAACGATCGCTCTAAATATCGCTGGTCATCGGGAAAACACTGAAGTTATAGGGGTGTTAACATTTGTTATTTATTATATCAGGCCGAGAAGTAGACAGAGAGGAAAAATTATTAGTTATGTTTTCATGATATTAAGTTTTAAGAAGCGAGAGGTCATGAAAGGATATTGCAGACAAGCAGTCAGGAACACGTGTGAGGAGGGATTTAAGGTCTGGGGTCGAGAGGAACAGTTGTGTATCATCTGCAAATAAGTGGTGCTGAAACCCAAAGCATGTAAGCCTTTGTATATAAAAATTATATATATATATATATATATATATATATATATATATATATATATATATATATATATATATATATATATATATATATATATATATATATATATATATATATATATATATATATATATATATATATATATAATATTTATTTTCGACAGAAATGACTAGTAGGCATAGGCGTGTGTGTGTTTTGGGGGGGGTGGAGGGTTAGGCATTGCCGGGAGGGTCCTTAGTGTAAGGCATCAGCAGGAACATCAGTAGGGTTAAACATTGAACACGGCATACTAACCTATCGGTAAGGATTACTGATACTTTACTATCAGAATTAAAGGGAACCTAAACTGAGAAGGATATGGATTTTTCCTTTTAAAATAATACAGGTTTCCTGACTCTCCTGCTGTTCTTGTGTCTCGAATACTTTCAACCACAGCCTCTGAACAAGCATGCAGATCAGCTGCTCTGACTGAAGTCAGACTGGATTAGCTGCATGCTTGTTTCAGGTCGGAGATTCAGCCTCTACTGCAGCCAAAGAGATGGACTGCCAGGCAACTGGTATTGTTTAAAAGGAAACATCCATATCCCTCTTAGTTTAGGTTCCCTTTAAGTAGTGGAATCTCTGATTTTACCAATATTCCACTGGCACCTTTCTCCAGCCCCATAATATGCCACAGTGCCCTTTTAAATGAATACGCAGGTGGGGTGGTTAGTGTTATGCATAGATAGGGGAGGGTTAATATGAGAAGTAGGGTGCAGAAGGTTAGTAGATTATCAGTATAATTACTGATAACCTACCATCGGTATTAATGCTGCCCATTTTCCTTAAAGGGGAACTGAAGTAAGAGGTATACGGAGGCTGCCATATTATTTTCCTTTTAATCAATACCAGTTGGCTGGCAGCCCTGCTGGTCTATTTCTCTGCAGTAGTATCTGAATAAGGCCTGGTGCACACCAGAGGAGTTTTTCTGAGCGTTTTGAGTTTTTAAATCTGCTGCTAATGTTATCCTATGTGTCTGTGCACACTGGAGCAATGAGGTTTTGTAAAAAACCCCATAGCATTACATTGGGAAGAGCTTTTAGAGGTTTCAAAAGCTCTTCCCAATGTAAATTAGGGTTGCCAGGTGTCCGGTTTTGAGACCGGACAGTCCGGTTTTTGGCCGCTGTATCCGGTGCAAAAAGGCATGCTAAACCGGACAATTAAGATGTCCGGTTTTATGCCTTTTCCGGCGGCTGTCAGTATTGACAGCCGCCTGTAGTAGGAGGAGAGCAGCGCAGTGGAGGGAAAGCGGTGGGCAGCGGCGGAGAAGGGGGCCATCTCCCCCCCTTCTCTCACCTTAGATGCTTTCCGTCCCTCGCTGTCTCCTCCGATCTGTGTGTGGCTGACTGGCGGTGGCGCTTGGCAGCGGGCGGGACTTACCTTCCGTGTCGCTCCATGCGCCGGCCGGAAGTTCTGGTGCCACAGCCGCTGCTCTGGTCTGCATCAGACCAGAGTAGTGGCAACTCATCCCGCACGGCGCCTGCGACGAGACCAGTCACCAGACGGAGGAGACACGGAAGGTAAGTTCCGCCCCTCTGCCAGCCACCGCACACACCGATCGGAGGAGACAGCGAGGGAGGGAGAGGACCCTAAGGTGAGCGAAGGGGGGGAGATGGCCCCCTTCTTCACCGCTCTCCCTCTTCTCTGCGCTGACTGCTTCCCTCCTGGGGGGGGGGGGGGCACCTGCCTACATATACTGGGCCCATATACACCCTGGCTACATATACTGGGCCCATATACACCCTGGCTAAATATACTGGGCCCATATACACCCTGGCTACATATACTGGGCCCATATACACCCTGGCTACATATACTGAGCCCATATACCGCTGGCTATATATACTGGGGACATATTCCCCTGCCTACATATACTGGGGACATATACCTCTGGCTACATATACTGGGCACATATATCCCTGGCTACATATACTGGGGACAACTGGCTGTTTGTCATTATGTGCAGTTACTGGTGAAAAGCTGTCTCTTATGTGCATTTACTGGTGAAAAGCTGTCTCTTATGTGCATTTAGTGGTGAAAAGATGTCTCTTATGTGCATTTAGTGGTGAAAAGATGTCTCTTATGTGCATTTAGTGGTGAAAAGATGTCTCTTATGTGCATTTAGTGGTGAAAAGATGTCTCTTATGTGCATTTAGTGGTGAAAAGCTGTCTCTTATGTGCATTTAGTGGTGAAAAGCTGTCTCTTATGTGCATTTAGTGGTGAAAAGCTGTCTCTTATGTGCATTTAGTGGTGAAAAGCTGTCTCTTATTATGTGCATTTACTGGTGAAAAGCGGTCTCTTATTATGTGCATTTACTGGTGAAAAGTGGTCTCTTATGTGCATGTACTGGTGAGGACAGTTAGTGACATGGCTATGTACTCTGTAATGTGCTGCAGAAGATGTCAGTGTGATATAAATACTGTAAAACACATTTTTTAAAAAGCCCATTGCTTAGCCCCACTCTACATAAAAGTGCGCTTCTGACTCCGCCCCTAACTCCACCCCCTGTCCGGTTTTCTCCATCAGCCGACCTGGCAACCCTAAATGTAATGCAATGGGTTTTTTTACAAAACCTCATTGCTCCAGTGTGCACAGACACATAGGATAATATTAGCAGCAGATTTAAAAACTCAAAACGCTCAGAAAAACTCCTCTGGTGTGCACCAGGCCTAACAGCAGAAACAAGCATGCAGCTAGTCTTGTCAGATCTGACTTTAAAGTCTGAAACACATGATCTGCTGCATGCTTGTTCAGGGACTATGGCTAATAGTATTAGAGGCAGAGGATCAGCAGGGCTGCCAGGCAACTGGTATTGCTTAAAAGGAAATAAACATGGCAGCCTCCATATACCTCTCTCTTCAGTTCCCCTTTAAGCTTTTTACCATGTGCGCCTGTTCCTTACTACCACAAGAGAAAAGTGGAGCTCCTTTTTTAAATATTGAGCATCGCCCCTTAAAGAGGAACTTCAGCCTAAACATACTGTCATTAAGTTACATTAGTTATGTTAATTAAAATAGATAGGTAATATAATCTCTCTTACCCACCCTGTTTTAAAGAGAACAGGCAAATGTTTGATTTCATGAGGGCAGCCATCTTTTTGGTTGAAAGGAGGTGACAGGGAGCATGAGACACAGTTCCAACTGTCCTGTGTTCTGATTTCCCCTCCCAGTTGCTAGGCAACATGAACAACAACATAGAAAATCTCAATATGCTTTGCACAGCATCAGGGGAAAAAAGCCCAGGCAGTTTTCTTTGATGGGTGGAGCTTAGCTAAAAAATGATGCTTTGGTAAGAAAAACTAAGTTCTGATGCCGTGAAACTGTTAAAGAAACACCAAGCCTTTTCAATTCTGCCGAGTGGATTTTTAGTCCAGAGGTTCACTTTAGGGCCCATTTCCACTATTGCGAATTCGCATACGTTTTTCGCATGCGAATTCGCATAGCAATACAAGTGAATGGGACTGTTTCCACTTGTCAAGATTCCTTTGCGTTTTTCTGTGCAGAAAAAATTTGCATGGCAGGGCCATCAGAATTCGCATGCCGCTATGCGAATAGCATACAATGTATTTAATAGGAAATTCGCATGCGGTTTGGGTATGCGAATTTTCATGCGAATTCGCATAGAAACAATGGAAAATCACACTGGCATTGCCATGGTTAAATTCGCATACATCATCATCCATGCGAATTCGTATACGAATTCGCATGAAAATTCTCATAGATCCGCATGCGAAATTCGCATCCGCATGCGAATTTTTACCGCGGCGATTCCCACCGCACAAGTGGAAATGCAGCCTAAAGAATCCTGTGCATGTTCTAAGTTGGCACATGTTTAGCAGCAGATCAACCTATATCTAAATTTACTGCCAATGCCTCTAATCAAGTGTGTCCTGATGCCACACTATGAGACAGCAAGCCTGTGCTGTATCACATTTGACATTTTGCCAGCAATTACATTTAATTTGGTACTAATGATGAGCAAAAACGTATCCAAACATACACATATCCATTTAGCTATCAAAGGGGCTCATTGTGTAAAAAATTGTTTTACATACAAGATTGTGTACATCATCTGTTCTCTTACCGCTAGTGTTATATTTCTTCTGTAGCATTCATTCATAACGTTATTTTATCCCATCAAAAATAAATAATATTTTTGCATCCGGGGAGATTTATTTATTTAAGGTTTGCATGGACTTAAAATACTTCTCTGGGTATATGTCGCGTGGGCAGATTAGAACTGTATTTGTGAAATGGCAGAGTTTTGTTTTTTTACACCAGCTGAAGAAGGAAAAAAAAAAAAAAAAAAAAAAAAAAAACACCACCATTGCTATAAAAATCCTAAGGTGCTGTAAATGAGGTAAATCGATCTTAAGACAATTAATTAACTAAAGGAAGCCATTTACTGCATCCAAGGAGGTCATTTACTGACCAAAAAGAACTGAAAGTGGCGTCTCCATAGCAACACCGCTAATGAATGAACTGAAACCGTAAAATGTGGAGGTAATCACCACAAAAAAAAAAAAAAAAAAAAGTACGGTAAATACCTCAAGCGGTACAATTTAATGAATGCTGCCCATTACCGATAATTTCTAATTATAGCCGATTAGTATCTGCTGGCTTTGATAGACTCAATTTCCATCCCTTCCTGGGTCAGTGAAAATGTACATAATGAAATGTCTTTACTGATCATTCAATGACATTCATGCAAGTGTGCTTTTAACCTTTACAATAGGGATGGTCACTGAGATGAAAATAATTAGGGAGTTTATACAGACTGTGTGATCATTTTATGGAAATGTATGCAGCTAGAAAATGAAGCAGCTACATTCACCTGGTTAATTTCAAGCTGCTTGCAATTATATAAAATGACCATAATATTTGCATTTCATTGACCATCTGCTCTATGGCAGCAAAGTTAGTTGCTTTATATGCAGGGGTAGGTTTACAAAAGTGGGTAGGGCTATAAGACGTGGCTAAATTGTATTTTTGAAGTAATAGCCCTACAATTTGTTATAGCTTGTCCTGATGAACTTTTAGGTCATCCCCTCATATCTTTTCCAGGGACTAGCCCCCCACCCGCCATATGTTTCCCCATGTAATGTAGTCCCCACCCCTTCCACTTTAGGGTATTCCCTGGTAGTCTTTGCCCCCTTCCCCCTAAAGCAGAGGCGGGACAAGGTCCTCCAGCACCCAAGGCTGAGACACCAAAGTGCGCCCCTCCATCCCTCCCACCTCAGCCATCACACACTGATTGCTATTTGACTAAGAGGGCCACAGGGCCCACAACCTCCCCAACACCTTAATATCTAGTTATCTGGCTTGCAGTCACTGCTATGTATCCCCTTTTCTTATTTCTTATTTCTTTTTGCTTCAAACACAATTAGGAATGACAGCTGAATGAATTGTGCGCCCCCTCCTACACTGCGCCCTGAGGCTGGAGCCTCTCCAGCCTATGCCTCGGCCCTGCCCTAAAGGTATACCTTGGTAGTTTAGTGCCCCCCCGCCCCCCCTCATAGCTCTCCCTGGTAGTCAAGTGCTCCATCCACTCCAATAGCGTTCCCTGGTAGTCTAGTGGAATACCAACTCTCTCTTTAAAAAGAGGAACTGTAGCCTAGGATTGAACTTCATCTCAATCAGTAGCGATATCCCCTTTTCCCATGAGGAATCTTTATATTTTCTCAATAGATTATCAGGGGGCTTTGCATGGCTGATAAGGTGAAGCTCCTCCCATCGCGTGATGTCAGCACCTAGGTCCTGACATTACACTCTGGAAGCCATCTTGCATTTTGGGAAATAACCACTGTTAGGGGGTGTGGTTATGGATAATGTAAGTTAGTGCTGCATTTTTTTCCCCATGTCTGCCAGTATTAAAAAAGATAAGGTGCAGGCTGAATGTGGATTAAACAATATGAACAAATTACATGGCAAATATCAATCAGTCTTGATCTCTCCTATTTTTTAAACTTCTCACTTTGCAATGTATAGATTTGTTTTTACCCCTTTTCACTACAGTTCCTCTTTAAGCATTCCCTAGAAGTCTAGTGGTATCCCCCTTATCCCAGGTAGCATAGTGGTCACCCACAGGCCCCTCTTGCAGAGATCAGCAGCTAGAAGTATTTCTCACAGTAGAATGTGATAATTACGCCTATTAAAAAGGGCGCCCCATTCACATCAATGCAAATCTTCTCTATTGACACCAAGGGCCATATGCAATTTCACCTGAGTTTTCTACTAGGATATAAGCCCCAGTATAGCTAGTATAGGCACAGTGCCCCAGTATAGCTAGTATAGTTACCAGTATAGCTAGTATAGTCCCAGTATGGGTAGGTAGTGCCCCAGTATAGATAGTATAGTGCCCCAGTATAGCTAGTATAGTGCCTAGTATAGTGCCCAGTATAGCGCCCTAGTATGGGTAGGTAGGAAGGTGGGTAGTGCCAACCCCCCCACCCCCCCGCGGCCGCCGCTCGTGTTACCTTATGAGCGGGTGGCCGCTTCCTTTCTTATAGTCCCCCAGGCGCCGCTCTCCTTTCAGCAGCAACTCCTATTACAGCAGCGCGTCTTGCGGCTGCTGTAAGGAGGGAAGGAAGGACGGCGGTTCCCATGGTAATGGTGATCGCCGCTACAGGAAGCCGCTCCCCTGCTTCCTTCCCTCCTTACAGCAGCCGCAATACGCGCTGCTGTAATAGAAGATGCTGATGAGAGGAGAGCGGCGCCTGGGGAACTATAAGAAAGGAAGTGGCCGCCTGCTCATAAGGTAACCGAAGCGGCAGCCGTGGGGGGAGGGGTGAGAGGCCAGTCCTGCCGCAGCCCGGTGGAAAACTGCCAACGGACCGGCAGTGGGCTGCGGCCTGGTGGTTGGTGGACCCCTGACCTAGGAGAAAACTCAGGAGAAAAAAAGTGAATTGCATAAGGGCCCAAGTCTATAAAAAGGGTGCCATGCTATTGTTTGTAAAAAGGCACCCCCCCAAAAAAAATATAAAACAATTAGAGATGGCGCAAAAGGTTCGCCGGCAAACTTCGGTGGTTCGCATTCGCAGAGAACCGCAAACTTTTCCGTAAGTTCGGTTCGCCCCTATAGTGCATCATGAGGGCTACACTCACTCCTGGAGGCCCCCCCCCCCCCTTATAAAAGGCAAGCAGCGTCAGGCTTTTCACTCACTCGTGTGCCTGCAGTAATTAGAGAAGGGATAGCTGCTGTCAGAGAGAGCTATGGGGAAAGCTTAGTTAGGCTCTTGTAGGCTTCTTAGCTTGCTCCTTGCTGATTCTTATTGCTAAAAAAAAGCACCCCTCAACAGCTCTTTTGAGAGCTGTTCTTGTGATTTTTTTTTTTTTTTGTGTGGCCCACTTGCATTATATACAGCCCTGTCAGTCAGTCGCAGCTGGCCTTTGGCCCCTTGGTGGTATAATTACTACTGTGCCAGGTGCACATTGTAATACTCATCACTGCATATACCTACCTGTTGTTCACAGTGCACCCACCTACCTACCTACGTGAGCGCACGCAGTGTCACTGTGTGTGTGTGTGTGTGTGTGTGTGTGTGTGTGTGTGTGTGTGGTGCACATTATAATACCCATCACTGCATATACCTGTTCACAGTGCACTCACCTACCTACGTGAGCGCACGCAGTGTCACTGTGCCTGTCTGGTACCCGTCTGTGTGACAGGTGCACATTGTAATACCCATCACTGCATATACCTACCTGTTGTGTTCAGAGCACTCACCTACGTGTGATATACCACTCCGTGCATACCTGTTAACTGCACCTGTGTGACTGCACATTGTATTAGTCAAGTCAGTGCATACCTGTCACTTCATCCCCCCAATATGGACAAAACAAAAGGCAGGTCACCTGGCAGGTCTGTTCGAGGTCACGCTGTCGTGATTTCGTGTGGCCCTTGACCAAAGTACAGTGTTCAGAAGAAGGCACGTGCCATCAACTCCCAATATTGTCAGGATGTAGTGGACTATCACACAGAACACCTCATCTTTCTCAGCTTCCGCACGGAAGTGTGACATATCTTCCTCCTCCTGCTCAGATTCTGGCACCCCATTTAATACTCAGTCGGCCGCCACCACCAAAGTGCCATCACCCCAGGGCTCAGCGTTGTGGAAATTTTTTGGGGTGTCTGCCTCAGATAAGAGCAATGCCATCTGTACTCTCTGCCACCGAAAATTGAGCCGTGGAAAGACCAAGACCCAAGTAGGGACAACCTACTTTCGCGATTCTCGTCTATGTTACAAATTATTATTTTGCAACAAAAAAAAAAAAAAAAAAAAACACAACTTCACCTTAAAACATAATATATATTTTTTTTTTTATAGAAGACTGCTAATTTTTTTTTTTGAAAATAAAAAAATAAAAATAAATAAAATATGAATTTATATGTCACAAACAAAATGGGGGGGGGGGGGGGGGAGGGTAGGGATAAAGTTAGGCACCACCGGGGCGATTTTAGGGTTAGGCACCACCGGGGGGGGGGGGGGATGGGGTTCTATGGGAGAGTAGGGAGAGGTTAGGTTATAGTAAAATATTTATAAGTATTAAAGATAGTTTACTACATGAAAGAAATACAATATCAGTAGATGAAACAATATTTTTTCACTTTCACGGGTGCTCATTTTACTAAATGTAAAAATATAGGTTACAGTGGGGAATAGTAGAATATCAGTATTAACAGCAGATCTTGGTGCACATTTTACTAAGCAATAGCTTCAATATTGTTCATATTTGACAACATTTTTAAGCGGAGCCTTTATTATATGCACACTTTATTATCCCTCCTAGTACCTGCAGCAATTCTCTCACTCATACTGCTTGCAGTCTGAGATGGCCTCTTGGCGTTATCAAGCCAGAATCGGTTATGTGCTTACACAAGAGGTGGCAATACAAGAGAAGGAGAGATCCAATCACTGTAGGAAATAGATAGAGGTGAGGGCCCATTCATACTAGAATATATTGTGTTATGAATGTGAACTACAATGGAGACTGACCATAGACTTCAATACAAACCTACATGCAGCAAGTGAGAATAATGCAATTATTTACAACACAGTACTGTGAACAACCCCATAGAATTGTATAGGCAGTGAGTTGACATGCAGAAATATTCTGCAACACAACTCAACAGTGAACACTGTACAGTGCTAAAGGTTTTTAAGGGTGTGAAGGGATGATATGCATATTCATCAATGATGCATCATGGGAGAGCTATTGTTTGCTCAAATACGGCTGGATGATTACAGAGAACTTCTGTTTTAAGGTTCTTAAACCTTAAAACAGAAGTTTTTCCTGATTCCTGTTTTAAGAAGGCAAATTTCTTTCAAGTATTTGTTTTATATCAGCCCACCCAACATTTCCCCAAAAACTCTATACCCTGCTCCCAGAAGCAGGTACCATGGGCAACTGTGCATTCACATATATTGCTTTTCTTTTTGGCGGCCTGGAAGAGCAGGTGGTACATGGATTCAATTGATTTCGATGGAGAGGTAATTCATTATCTCTGGCACAACAGACAAAGTGACTTGGAGGTTTCAAATTCAAATAAGGCAGACAATACTGCATGCACTAGGCACTTAGCATCTGTAGGTGAGGTTGTAGCACATTTCTGGTAGTGATGGGAACTCAGACTTTTCAAGCATTGGCTCTTTTGGATCAGCTCCCTTTAAAGAGCCAGCTCTTACGGCTCCCGAATGGCTCTTTGTTTAGTATAACGGTCCCACCTAACAACAGCAGACCAGTGACGCAACAATGAAAGTAGGCGATAGGGCTCATGAGTAGCTCAACCAATGGCTTCCTGAAGACCACTGTAGAGGAATTTCTACCGAGCAACAGAAGGTGCCGATAGATAGGTAACCTGCCCACTTCTTGATGATGCAGGGAGGAGGAGTTACATGAAATGTTTGATGGGGAGAAACAAATCAGGCATGTTACGGACAGTGTGACGGCCAGTAGCAAAGGTATGGTATGTGGAACCAGTGGGATGTGGCGCAATGCTAACGTGAAAACTAGGCATGCAAGTGGAATAATAACTGTGAGACAGCTTTCTTCATGACTACAGGACAGCGCTGAGTAGCAGCGGCTAAAGCTTTCAGGCAACGGCTCCTCTCGGTCACTTCAAACCATCGGCTCTTAGAGCCGGATCGTTCGCAAACAACATCACTAACAACATCACTAATTCCTGGGACCTCTCCGGAGCTGTCGGGGTAGGATTGAAGATATTTTGGGTCAGTGGCGTAGTTAGAGATCATGGGTCCCCATAGCAAAACTTTCATAAGGCCCTCAGATGGAGGCACTCTTAGGGCTCAGACACACTATAAGCACTTTTCTGAGCACTTGCGATTGATAAGCGCTTCTGAACGCTTTTTAAAAATTGTTCCTATTCAGTTTCATTAAATTTGCGGTAAAAATCACCGCAATCGCATATGTTTTTTATGCGTACTTGGTGATTACCGCAATTTTAATGAAAGTGAAGGGGATTGATTTTTAAAAAGCGCCCAGAAAGCGCTAATCAATCACATGTGCTCAAAAAAAAAATTGCTAAAAAGTGTGTCTGAGCCCAAAGCAATGCCACCTGCCCTTACCCTATGGATGTAAGTTAATTGGGCAGTTTACATTTTCCTGCAATCAACACTGAACATAGTTTATGGGCAGTGAGACAAAGTCAGAGGGTGGAGAAACACTATAGTTAATGGTGAATACATTAGGTATTCACTGGGCTCCCTATACTTCAGGACCCCATAGCAACTGCTATGGCTGCTATGGCTATTGCTACGCCCCTGTTTTGGGCTACTACACTCAGTAAGTGTGTGTATGCTTTAATAGGCATGGTTTATAACCTTTCCCACTCTAACTTACAGTCATGAATGAAATTTCTATGGGAAAGGTTGCGAAAATTCACAGTGCTCTTAAAGCATTAAGTCATCATTTACACAACATCTTTTTGGCTTCCAGGGGGACTGCCACTCTCAAACATCAAACAAGCTTACCAAACTGCTTGCTAAACGTTTGCAGAATGCCAATCAACTGCTTCAACAAATACCAATAAAAATGTTCACTCCGAGAGCCTGGAAGTTAAAAACAACTATTTTCCCATTAGGTGATTCAGTACTCATTCGTCATTTATGTTGTTCTAGTATTATGGCTTTATATAAAAGTGCAGCGTATACGCACACAGCACATTGAGGGATGCATTCGAATCTGTTCTTATGAGCAAATAATAAATGACATAAATGCTTCTGTAACTAGGTGAATTAGTAAAAGAGATGTGGAACGACGAGCAGGAAAATTAAGTTGTATTCATTTTTAAACATGCAAAATTTGTTTCTATACTCTATCCCTGGCTGGATTCAAAGGGTCCAGATCAGAGATGGTTATTTGCATGTCACTGCCCATCCCTAGCTGCTACTTTTTGGCATAGGATGTCAGTCTGTAGGAGGTGTGGTTACAACAAAGAGGTCAGTCACTCTCTACCCCTACTATTTGGACAGTGGTATTTACATGACTTTGGCATCTCTGCAAGGATCATTAACTAATGTGGGTAGGGGTAAAGGTGGAGGTCATAAGGAAACTTGGTGGATGTTGACAACTATAAGAAAACGGATTGCAGAACCTAGCACTTTTTTAAAAAGGGATACTGTACTAAAAGGGATGAGAAAGCTGCCTTTTTTTTTTTTTTCTTTTGTCTAAGTTTATAGTGGGGCATTGCGACATAATGGAGGCATTTTAGTGCAGAAAGTCACATTGCGATAGGAATTCCATGCAATATTCAGAGTGCATTCGGTGGGATGCAGTCCAACAGAATACAGTATCTCAACACAGTGTGTAACTGCATAACACATTTGCAGCAGCTCCCACTGTGAACTTAGCCTTAATTTTAAATGTATTTGTATGACTATTACGAAAAATATACATACATACATACATACATACATACATACATAAATACACACACACAAAACTGAAAATTGCAACTTTATTTCCAGATAAACTATTGGTACTGTACTTTGTACTAAGGAAATATTTTAAATATTGCAATAACCGGGACAAATGGGCAAATACATTTGGATTTTATCTACAAAAGAACGTTTAAATGTTAAAACTATAATGCCCCAAACCTGAGAATAAATGATTTCTTATTATTCCCATTAAAATGTGTTTAGAATTAAATAATTCTTAACATAATGCACCACCTAAAGAAAGTATAATTGGTGGCAAAAAAAAACAAAACAAGATAAAGATCATTTCGCTGTAATAAGTAATTATAAAGTTATTGGCAAATGAAAGGGAGGAGCACTGAAAGGTGAAACTTGCTCTGGTCCAAAAGGGGAAAAACTACTTAGTGGTCAACTAGTTAAAGAGCAGTGATGGGCTTCCAAATAGCTACAAGTTCATATCTACTCTGATTTTAAATGCTAAATTAATCTTAATGGATGCAGGTGTGACGGCGGGAGAGGAGATAACTTACCCAGAAGTCTGTGGGATCCTATCTGTATCATTCCCCTCACATGTGATGTATGTGACACGTATCACTACTCACTACCGAAATTCCTCCTTCAAGCCAGAGTGTTATGGCCCATACTCACGGGCTACAATTGTCACAGCAACCACATGGCACGCGTGTGTTGCGACGACAGGTCGCTCGTGAGTATGGCATGCGCACCCCGAACCGTCGCTGCTGTCGCCAGGCGATTGGCGGGGTCAACGTTGGCGACAGCTTCCGTCACACCACTAATCCCTCTTCCGCACTGTGTATGAGGAGGGACCTAGCTACGAGCGGTCGCGGGTCTGTCAATTGTAGCCCGTGAGTATGGGCCATTAGGGGAGTGATATGCATAGGATCCCATGGACTTCTGGGTACGTTAACCCCTGCGGCACTACCTGCAATCATTGAGGTTTCGAATCCGAGTAGCTTCAAACTCGCAGCTACTCAGTAGCCCATCCCTGTTAAAGAGAACCTGTAGTGAAAAAAAGTTCTCCTAGGGGGTTCGTACTTCAGCAGGGGAAAGCCTCCGGATACAAATGAGGCTTCCCTCATCCTCCTTAGTACGGCCACTACAATAGTGAGATCTGTACGCCTCGCGCAGGTGCAGTAGCTGCTTGCCACTCTGGCTCCAGGCAAGCCTGAGCTGGTACACCCTTCATGTGCAGGCGGCTCACGCTTGTTCAGTAGAGCGGACCCGATCGGGCTCGGCTATTCTGGAGCCAGGGCTGGATCGGGGCTGCTGAGGATGGGGAGGGTGGAGAAGCCTCAGTAGGATCCAGAGACTTCTCCCTCCCAAGGCAAGTACTCCCCAGGGGCAGGTTTTTCCCCCCTTTTCTTTTAAATTATGGTAATTTTCAGGCTGTCCTGCTGATCCTGTGTCTATAAGGATACGTTCACAGCTATGCATTGCACTTCCTGCAAAAGAGGGGGAAAGTTGCATTGTTCGGTATACATGCTGTGTGAAGCATACATTAGATAAAAAGTATGCTTCACTGTAACTTAATGTGCACGTTATGTGCTACCGCAATGGATGCATCATGTTACGGCAACGGATTATGTTGCACCGCAATGCTAAGGTGTCAATAGGAATGTATCATTACAATCTAATTGCATCATGTTAATTAATAATGCAATTATATTGTCCAAAGCAGCGCCCCACTATGAATGAAACCTAAGGCTACTTTCACACTATAGGGTGTATTCACTAAACTGTGGTAAGCAAAATAATGGGTATAAAGTCTTACCATACAATGAGTAGAGTATAAAGCACTACATTACTGCAATGTATTCTGCTCTACTCATCGTGCAGTAAGGCCCAGGGCACACCGAGCGGTTTTAGCAGCGATCCGCCGACCGCATCCACCTGTGAAAAACGCTTGGCTAATGTATTTCAATGGGATGGTGCACACCAGCGGTTTGCGGTTTTTAGCAAACCGCAAAGATTCTGCCTCAAAGTATAGGAAAAACGCAAACTGCTCTGGAAAACGCTAGATTAGTGCGTTTTTTCAGGCGTTTTTGTTACAGAAGCTGCTCAGTAACAGCTTTACTGTAACAATATATGAAATTTGCTACACAAAAACGCTCCCAAAAACGCTAGGCATGTTTAGAAAGTCTCTAAACATGCCTAGAATCGCTCTGAAATCTGCTCCAAAAACCGCTAGCGTTTTGAGGATCTGCTAGAGGTTTTGGTGTGCATTGGGCCTGAGACTTTAGGCACGTTTTACTGCTTACCACAGTTTAGTTAAAAATACCCTTAAAGGGAACCTAAACTGAGAAGGAGATGTATTTTTCCTTTTAAAATAATACCAGTTGCCCGACTCCTGTGTCTATTATACTTTCAGCCACAGCCCCTGATTAAGCATACAGATCAAGTGCTCTGACTGAAGTCAGACTGGATTAGCTGCATGCTTGTTTCAGGTGTGTGATTCAGCCACTATTGCAGCAAGGAGATCAGCAGGACTACCAGGCAACTGACATTATTTAAAAAGGAAACATCCATATCCCTCTCAGTTTAGGTTTCCTTTAAGTCTGGGACCCACTACAAATCGTTAATGCAATCGCTAGCAATTTGTGGTAGTGCTTTGTAAGCAATTTTAGAAGTGATTTCCATGCTCCTATACAATACATTAGCATGCAAATGTTACCAAAATGCTGCATGTGCTGCGATTGCAATTTCCCAAATCACAATCGTTCCAGTGTGAACTGCTCCATCCACTTACATTGGTAAATTGTTTTGTGAAATTTCTAGCATTTGGAAGCAATCCCAAAACGCTGCCAAAAAGCTCCAGTGGGTCCCAGCACTTATGCACGTTGCGTATCCTGAAAAGTAGAATCACATCCCAATGATGTTGACCATCAAGTGTGACGAGTGCAATGCGATGCATACAGTACATAAAGTATGCTTCACTGCAACTGTAATCCAGCAGGTCATCAGGTAAACGCACAGAGCATGCTGCTTGTTATCCCATCTGAATGTGTTGTGAGAAACACCTCCACAGAATGCCCATTTAGAATAGTGGTAAAGATCTAATTATGCTTTCAGTACATTTTACAGAAAACAAAGGGCTTAAATAGCCCTGATTTTTCTACACTTTATTTTAAGAGCAGCAAAATCAAACTACAATTCTACTTGTCATAAAGGCCAGCCTCAAAATGAAAACGTCCCTTTCGCTGATTGCAAGTTTTGTTTGATTTTTCTACATAAAAATCCAAGCTATTCCACAATGTTTCCAGCACAAACTTTTAGTCCCGGTGCACACCAAAACCCGCTAGCAGATCCGCAAAATGCTAGCAGATTTTTAAACGCTTTTTTTTTATTTGTATGAGTTTTGCTAGCGTTTTGCGGATTGCTGCTGCGGATTTCAGTGTAGTACATTTCATATATTGTTACAGTAAAGCTGTTACTGAACAGCTTCTGTAACAAAACCGCCTGGCAAACCTGATCTGCCATTTTTCAGAGCGGTTTGCGTTTTTCCTATACTTAACATTGAGGCAGAAACGCCTCCGCAATCCAAAAAATGCCTCACCCCGGGAGGATTAGTTTCTGCAAAATGCCTCCCGCTGTGGTGTGCACACCCCCATTGAAATACATTACCCTAGCGTATCCGCAGCCTCAAGCGGCTGCAAAAACGCTCAACAAGCCGCTCGGTGTTCCCCAGCCTTTGGAAAGGAATGGCGGAGGCTACATTCACAGTGCTGCGAGGCGCAACATAACATGCAGTTTAACAGCGTGCAGCATCTCAAGCACTGTATGCAGTATGTTACCGCAAACCATGCTCATTAACAGCGATAGTGAGGCTAGAAGTACACTAGGCAGTGCAGAAAACTTGTTTCCTACATTGTTGTGTTTTTTTCACGTTTTTGCGTTTTTTTTCAATATTTTCCCATTTTCAAAAAAAAAAAAAAAAAAAAAAAAATAGTATTTCTTTTTTAATTAAAACGCATGAAAAACACATGTAAGAATGCAAGTCCTCTGTGTCTCCATTGAGCTACATCGTACGTGTTGTAGAAGAATTATGCAGCAAGTTGTGTATTTTGAAAAATGCACACATTGTAAAACACACATATACCCCGTATTTTTCGGACTATAAGACGCTCCTGACCATAAGATGCACCTAGGTTTAGAGGACAAAAAGCAGGGGAAAGATAGATAGAGATATATTAAACCTGGTGCATCCATGGTGAAGGGGGGGATCTTGTGGATAAGGGCGCATTTACACTTGAGCGGAAACCACCGCGAATCCGCAGAGTTTCCCCGCAGGCGAATAGTGCGGGGAAACTCTGCCATTGGGTGCAATGGCTACGCCGGCCGAATCGCTATCGCTAGCGATTCGGCCGGCTTTTCCATCTGAATCGGTGCAGGAGGCTGCGGATCCCATAGCCGTGCATGGCACGGCTGCTTTCCCCACAGACCTGGAAGAGCCGGGGGGCGCGAGACGCGCGCTGCTCAAGTGGAATCGCTCCCTAATGCCTCCTTTGTACCTCATGCCCCCTTTCACCTCCTCTGTCTCCCTTGTGTCTGCCTCTGTCCTCCTTGTGCCCTCCTCTATGCCCCTTTTTGTCTGCCTGTGTCTTCCGTTTGTCCCCCTGCGTCATCCTCTGCATGGGCACAGTACAGGGAGTCCCTGACATTGCTTCGGGTTAGAGGTTCATATTGGCATTTGGCGTTCACAAGTCAGGAACTCCCTGCATTTGCACTATAAGACATAGTGACTTTTTCCTCCACTTTTGGGGGGGGAGACAAAGTTAGGCCTGGGGCACACCAGAAGAGTTTTTCTGAGCGTTTTGAGTTTTTAAATCTGCTGCTAATGTTATCCTATGTGTCTGTGCACACTGGAGCAATGAGGTTTTGTAAAAAACCCCATAGCATTACATTGGGAAGAGCTTTTAGAGGTTTCAAAAGCTCTTCCCAATGTAATGCTATGGTTTTTTTTTACAAAACCTCATTGCTCCAGTGTGCACAGACACATAGGATAACATTAGCAGCAGATTAAAAAACTCAAAACGCTCAGAAAAACTCCTCTGGTGTGCCCCAGGCCTCAGTCTTATAGTCCAAAAATACAGAATGCGTTTTTCCATGCAGCCCATAGACTCTGATGGCAAGACCACTAGCAAATATGCCTAGTGCACCACTAGCCTGAAGCATATGTTTCACTGATTGTATGCAACATGCAGATAACGCACGGCGCAACTTTCCCATTACGTTGTGTTCCTTTTACAGGAAATGGTACACCCACTGTGAACCTAGACAAAGACTTTTACTAATAACTCAATTATTCCAGGTGTTGAAAACGAGTATCAAGGGCTTTCGGTCTTTGTGGCTAATTAAAGCAGACCTGAAATCAGAACATCCTCTCTGCTCTTAAATATAAGCAACACCATAAAGAAAAACCATTTCATTGTTACAGCTGATACAAATCCTGCAATAAATCTGCACGGTTTCTACTTCCCGCTTTCATGGAAGACGACATTAACATCCTGTGCTTTCAAATGACCTTATCTGCCATGCCAGTCAGGTGACACAGGGGAGAGATCAAATTACAACTTGTGCTTAGACACAAATGAGGGGGAATTAGACAAGCTAAACTCTTATAATACATACAGGATGCATTTCCCCGCTTTCCTTCTTTCCTGTGCAAGAGTTCAGGTTCACTTTAATCATGGTGCATGATGAAATTCTGTAAGAAGTCTGGATTCCAAAGTGATTACAGAATCAATACAATATGGGGTGTTCTTAGCTGGCTGCCAATAAAATAGAAATAAAATGTTTAACATTCAGTTAGAAAACATCTATGCTGACATCCCTTTGTAAACTAAAGTGGATTTAAATGAAGAAACGCTATTTAAATGAAGTGAATGGGGATCTCCCCCTCTGATGCTCATACAGGCTGTTTGTGGCGGTTTGGATACGCACTGCTCTCGATCACATGCTCATGAGACAGGTGTCAGTGGTTCCCATTAATGGCAATGCTAAGTTGATGCAGATCAGCATGCATGAGTCACACTTTATTCTCTGTAGTGATGTGTCTCAGAGCCATCAGCAGTTGCCCTCAGGGCGATGTCACAGAAGGTTTCATGCCAGGGATTATAAAATGGAGAGTGACCTTGATAATGCCACACAAAGTTGCTAATCTACCTAGAAACAGTGCAGAAGTAAATAGGGAGCACTCTAATATCACTGAAGACCCTCAACAAGTCATGTTCTGAGGTGATTTATTTAGTGTGGTAACCGTAATTATAAACTGTAACTAATTAAAGATGACACTTCTATTAATTACATATAGAAACAAAGATAACATTGATTTTACAGTAGAGTCTTTGTTATCCGGTACTGATGAGGGATCAGCTGATGCCAGATAACTGTGCTTTCTAGTTGCTTGAGACTCAATGTTAAAAATAGGCCTAGCTAATAATGTACTTATACCCTACTCTATATACATACCGTGGGCTCTGCATTAAGTATTAAACTACAGTAATTTAAAGTACATTAGCTTTAAGGGAGCTGTGGAATCCAGTCTGTAAAGAGACACGGAAGAAAAAAAAAAAAGAAAAAAAAAAAAAAAAAAAAAGTACTTATCCGTTAGCCGGGCGCATCCGGCAGGTGGCGCTGTTGTAGCTAAATTCATTCATACTTAGTTCACGTAGTACTGTGTGAATGGGACCGCCGTAGGTGGCGCTAATTACATTTATACGGAACGTAACAATACAGTGTTAATGGCAACTAATACATTGTATTTGAAGTGGCAGGAAACTGTCACTTAATGGAATTAAAATGAAGGTGGCGGCAATGTAACAGATGAAGCCAACGCCTTCGTCTGTTCTCCCCCTTTGCCCTCTCGCTTCTTTACACTGCCAGATCTCTAATATTTGCAGTTTACACACTACTCAGCATTCTAAATGCTTTTACAGAGCAGGCCAGTGAACATTTGAACTGTCCTCTGCAGAGAAAACAAAAACAAATACAATAACTGACACTTGAGATAATCTTCAGAAGACAGAGCTCTCTGTGACTTTGAAAGTCGTGGAACTCAATGGCTCTTTTGCATAGATAACTGGAGTTTAATTCTTCCTGTACTGGAAACAATATTACACTTATGTCTCTGCTCCTAATGTTTTATTTCTTAGCTGTACTACACCAATGTTACAAATCGTAACATTTTTTTTTCGCTTCAGGGTCTCTAACCTCCTGAGCGGTATGCCCGACACTTTGTCAGGCATGCTGCTCGTAAGCCTCAGGAGTCCCCCCAATATAAATCTAACAGATTGCATGCCTGCAAAAGGTTTAGCTAGCACTAGGTGGTCAGCAACCTCCGATCACCCCCCCCCCCCCATCCAGCCGCTTATACATTACCCAGCTTGGTTCCAGCGATCGGCACAGCCTCCCCGCACAGCTCCGATCTTCTCTATGGGGAGGATCATGACTGCGCATGACGTCATGTACGATCTTCCCCATAGAGAAGACCGGAACTGCCAGGTGATGCTTAGTGTTGGGCGAACATCTAGATGTTCGGGTTCGGGCCGAACATGGCCGCGATGTTCGGGTGTTCGACCCGAACTCCGAACATAATGGAAGTCAATGGGGACCCGAACTTTTGTGCTTTGTAAAGCCTCCTTACATGCTACATACCCCAAATTTACAGGGTATGTGCACCTTGGGAGTGGGTACAAGAGGGAAAAAAAATTAGCAAAAAGAGCTTATAGTTTTTGAGAAAATCGATTTTAAAGTTTCAAAGGGAAAACTGTCTTTTAAATGCGGGAAATGTCTGTTTTCTTTGCACAGGTAACATGCTTTTTGTCGGCATGCAGTCATAAATGTAATACATATAAGAGGTTCCAGGAAAAGGGACCGGTAACGCTAACCCAGCAGCAGCAGACGTGATGGAACAGGAGGAGGCGCAGGAGGAGAAGGCCACGCTTTGTGAGACACAACAACCCAGGCCTTGCATGAGGACAAGAAGCGTGCGGATAGCATGCTTTGTACCGCCATGCAGTCATAAATGTAATAAAGATAAGTGGTTCAATAAACAGGGACCACGCGGCAACGCTAACCCAGCAGCAGCAGACGTGATGGAACAGGAGGAGGCGCAGGAGGAGAAGGCCACGCTTTTGTGAGACACAACAACCCAGGCCTTGCATGAGGACAAGAAGCGTGCGGATAGCATGCTTTGTACCGCCATGCAGTCATAAATGTAATAAAGATAAGAGGTTCCATAAACAGGGACCGGCAACGCTAACCCAGCAGCAGCAGCACACGTGATGGAACAGGAGGAGGCGCAGGAGGAGAAGGCCACGCTTTGTGAGACACAACAACCCAGGCCTTGCATGAGGACAAAAAGCGTGCGGATAGCATGCTTTTTACCGCCATGCATGCAGTCATAAATGTAATAAAGATAAGAGGTTCAATAAACAGGGACCGGGCGGCAACGCTAACCCAGCAGCAGCAGCACACGTGATGGAACAGGAGCAGGCGCAGGAGGAGAAGAAGGCCATGCTTTTTGAGACACAACAACCCAGGCCTTGCATGAGGACAAAAAGCGTGCGGATATAGCAGCAATGCTTTTTGCCGCCATGCAGTCATAAATGTAATACAGATGAGAGGTTCAATAAACAGGGACCGGAAACGCTAAACCATCCCAGATGTTCATTGGTCATGTTACTTGGTTGGGGTCCTGGAGTGTTGCGTAGTCGTTTCCAATCCAGGATTGATTCATTTTAATTTGAGTCAGACGGTCTGCATTTTCTGTGGAGAGGCGGATACGCCGATCTGTGACGATGCCTCCGGCAGCACTGAAACAGCGTTCCGACATAACGCTGGCTGCCGGGCAAGCCAGCACCTCTATTGCGTACATTGCCAGTTCGTGCCAGGTGTCTAGCTTCATGCCCGGTTTCAGGTCCAGCGGTGCCAGCCACAAATCCGTCTGTTCCTTTATTCCCCTCCAAATTTCCTCCCCTGTGTGCTGCTTATCCCCAAGGCAGATCAGCTTCAGCAACGCTTGCTGACGCATGCCAACAGCTGTGCTGCACTGCTTCCACAATCCTACTGCTGCTGGTGCTGGGTTAGCGTTTCCGGATGAGGTACAGCTTTGAGATGCGTTGGAGGAGAAGGAGTCAGAGAGGTAGGTGCTGCTGTTATCCAGTGGGAGGGACGGCGGTGCAGCTGTTTGCGGCGTGGGCAACACCCGCGCCGTAGCAGGTGAGGAATCGCTGCCAGGCTCCACAAGGTTCACCCAGTGCGCGGTAAGGGAGATGTATCGACCCTGGCCGAACGCACTCGTCCAGGTGTCAGTGGTGAGGTGAACCTTGCAGGCAACGGCATTCTTCAAGCTTCGGGTTATTTAGCTGACCACGTGCTCATGCAACTCAGGCACTGCAGAGCGCGCAAAGTGGTAGCGGCTGGGAACCACGTAACGTGGGATGGCCACTGACATCATGCCCTTGAAGCTGTTTGTCTCCACCACTCGATATGGCAGCATTTCGCAGGCCAGAACCTTGGCTATGCTGGCTGGCTGTTACTGCCACGGCCCGGGGGTCATTTGCTGGCAATTTCCTCTTGCGCTCAAACATCTCAGAGACAGACAACTCAACCGTAGGGCTGCACACCGAAGGGCTGTTGGTTGTTGTGTTTGATGAACACTGGGAGACCTCAAGAGCACTAGTCCGGAAAGTGACAGTGTCAGCATCGTCTGATGTTTGTGAATGTTGTGAACCACGCAATGGCTGGGCTACTGCTGCTGCTGAGGCGGGTCTGGTGGTGAGTCTGGTGAACCCAAGGGAGGCAGTGTTGCTGGTGGTACCCTGTCCTGCCGCGTTTGCCCACAGAGTGGGATGTTTGGATAGAATGTGGCAGCTCATGCTGGTGGTGGAGAGGTTGTTAATACTTTTCCCCCTGCTCAGGCGGGTCTTGCACACCTTGCAAATCGCCATGGTAACATCCTCAGTGCAGTCTTCAAAGAAAGCCCAGACTTTGGAGCACCTGCCTTGCTGGCGATTTCTGTTTGCGCCTCTTTTGCCTCTCACTTGAACTTCCATGCTTGCGGTGCCTGAAATTGCGCGCCGCCTACCTTGTGGCACAAGGCGAACTCGTGCAGCAGTGGGTTCCTCAACAGACTCATCTGTGCTGCTGCTACGACGGCGATGTTCTCGTTCACAAACAAAATCTGGGTCTATGTCCACATTGTCCATACCCTCCTCTTCCATCTCCTCAAATTCGTCATATGTCATTGTGGGGGGCCGCCGCCGTGGAGTAGAGCTCCCCAGAACAACCTCTGCGCAGCTCACTCCAACGTCGTCTGGTTATCTGGCAGTTGTGTGCGTGGTGTCGCTGCCGGTTGTGTCAGCTTTGTGCCCACGGGCTCCTTGTAACTGGCTGAGGACTCGGACCTCGTGCGTGATGTGCTGGTGCTGCTTAACCCACTGCTGGACGCTTGAGAGGTCATCCAAGTAATTATCTGGTCCTGTTCTTTTGGATCTGTGAGGGTTGTTGTCCTGGACAACATGGGCGGTATTGAGTGGGTTTTCTTGGGTGCTCCCCTGTGGCCTGTACGTGAACCGTCAGGGGAAACACCTCTTCCCTTGCCCCTCCCTCTTTCACCGGATTTCTTCCTCATTTCACTTATCCTTAAAGTACACGCTGACTGGCAGCAGTACAGTGGCAGTACAGAAATGCTATACAGTGGTGGGTGAGCGGTGTACCACTATTGTCAGCAGCGACAGAGCACAATGCTATACAGTGGCGGGTGAGCGGTGTACTACTGTTCCCAGCAGACACAGAGTGGAAGTAAACACAATGCTATATAGTGTGGCTGAGCCGTGTACACAGAGTGGCATTAAACACAATGCTATATAGTCTGCTATATAGTCACCCCGAACAGGGTGATGTTCTGCAGAACCCGAACAGTGGCAAACACTGTTCGCCCAACACTACTGGGAGGGAACGCAGATTTTAGTACCTAAACACACGATACAACATGTTTTCCGGGGTCGGACTCTGAGGCACATACAGATGGTCCCGATCATCATCCTCATCATACAACTCTTCTCCTGAGTCTGACCCACCCACCACCTCTGCCACCCCAACATCCCCAGACACAGACCCCTCATCGTCCTCAACATTAACTTGGGATGCTGGCCTGAGCCAGACCTCCTCCTCCACATCAGGCCCCATCATCTCCTCAATGGCAGCCCTCATTAATTGCTCTGGCGACGGACCGATGGACACAACGTTCTCCTTCGGGGAGGGCTGCTGCTGACCACTGGCTGCTGGGGTGGATGTTATAGCTTGCGTGGGGCGTTGGCTGTTGCTGTTGTTGGGAGTGCTGCTCACAGCGGAGGTCTCTGGGGAACTCATGTTGAGCTCATATAGTGGTTGACGGTGAGTGGAGTATTACTGATCCCAGCAATATACACACTGACTGGCAGAGTACGCAATGCTATATAGTGTGGCTGAGCAGTGTACACAGAGTGGCAGTAAACACAATGCTATATAGTCTGGCTGAGCGAGCGGTGTACTACTGTTCCCAGCAGAATCAGAGTGGCAGTAAACAATGGTATATAGTCTGGCTGAGCAGTGTACACAGAGTGTCAGTAAACAATGGTATATAGTCTGGCTGAGCGGTGTACACAGAGTGTCAGAAAACACAATGCTATATATAGCGTGGCTGAGCGAGGTGCACAGTGGCAGTACACACAATGCTATATAGCCAGGCTAAGCCGTGTACACAGAGTGTCAGAAAACACAATGCTATATATATATATATATATATATATATATATATATATATATATATATATATATATATATATATATATATATATATATATATATATATATATATATATATATATATATATATATATATATATATATATATATATATATATATATATATATATATATAGTGGCTGAGCGAGGTACACAGTGGCAGTAAACAATGATAGATATATATATAGTGTGGCTGAGCGAGCGGTGTACTACTGTTCCCAGCAGCGACACACAATGACTGGGGGGGGGGGACCCTGGCTAGCGTGGCTGGAGAGCGAACTACCCTGCCTGCCTACCCAAAGCTAAACCCACAGAGAAATGGCGGAGATATGACGTGGTTCGGGTATTTATTTACCCGAACCACGTGACCCGTTCGGCCAATCACAGCGCTAGCCGAACGTTCGGGGAACGTTCGGCCATGCGCTCTTAGTTCGGCCGTGTGGCCGAACGGTTTGGCCGAGCACCGTCAGGTGTTCGGCCGAACTCGAACATCACCCGAACAGGGTGATG
The DNA here is from genome assembly GCF_040937935.1 of Hyperolius riggenbachi. Classification (NCBI taxonomy): domain Eukaryota; kingdom Metazoa; phylum Chordata; class Amphibia; order Anura; family Hyperoliidae; genus Hyperolius; species Hyperolius riggenbachi. The sequence continues at coordinate 309,408,792 of NC_090648.1, forward strand.
TTCTGCAGAACCCGAACAGTGGCGAACACTGTTCGCCCAACACTAGTGATGCTGCGTCAATCGCTGGAACCAGGCTGGGTAATGTATAAGTGGCTGGATCAGGGGCCATCTATACTAGCTAGCTAAACCTTTTGCAGGCATGCAATCTATTAGACCAGGTATGTCAAACTGGTCCTACGAGGGCGGAGATCCTCACACATTTTTGATACAGCTCAAATGAATTGATGGGTCTGAATCGGGAAAGGTGTGATCCATCAGGTAGAACACATTCCTTTCTTTCTCAGTCCATCCTAAACACTGGCATGGATCTGGACCTCCAGGCCTGGAGTTTGACACGTGTATTAGACCTATACAGGGGACTCCGAGGCTGCAAACCCTCCCGAGCGGCGTAACGCTCAGGAAGTTAAGCACAGCAGAGCGCACAAACAGGCTAAGAAGTTGGCCTTCACCACTGTGAGTTCTGCCAGCGATTAGTTCTGGTTGGTTGAGGGCTTAGTCACAGTGGGATGTTGCGTTGTAATGCGATGTTAAAGTCGCAATGCAGCATGACAACGCAAAAAAAAAGTGGCAACGCACATTAATGCTGAGTTACCGTAACATGCTGTAGGTACAGTAAAGCATACAGGCAATGAAAAGTATGCTTTCCTGTACCCGGCAACATGTGCGTTTAGAGGTAACACACTGCAGCAGGGCTTTACCATAACGCTACACATTACAAGGCACCGCCAACGTCGCACTGTGCATGTCCCATAGGCTTATCATTGCAGTGAGGTTAGCGGAGTTATAAGACTTTATAACACAGCTCCGCAACATCCCACTGTGAATGTAGCCGGAAACTATTGGGTAACCAGGATCGGCGCCAATCACGGCAGCGAGATTGAGATCACTGCCATAGGTTAGAATAGCACTAGCGCTTTAAAAAGCTCTAGTGCTTTGGCAATTAGCGGGAATTCCCCTAGTGTAAATGGGCCCTTAGTGGTATTTGACAGCAATCAATTAAGGCTCCTTACACACTATGTTCACAATGGGCAATATCATTGTACCTCGACACAATGCAATGATATTCCTAGGAGGCTAGTACATTGATTGCGGGGCGCCAGTCTTATTTAGGGAACCAAGCAGGAAATCTCATAGGGAACAGTTCTCCAATCACAGCACCCTCTACAAGAGGAAGTATTGTGACTGACTGAATAGTGTGGGCGTAGTTTGCTACAACCTATCTGAAACCTATCAGTCCAAGAGCATCCAATCACATTACTGGAATATCCCTATGAGGTTTCCTGCTGGGTCCCCTAAGCTAGACTAACACCGACTGAGGTTTGTTGTGACGTGTTCCATCGGGTAACGTGTGTGATGATGAAAGTGTGATGTGACTTCTAGCAACATTGTTATTGTAATCGCAACATACATAGCGTACAAAGAGCATAAAAATGCTTCCAAATTAGCACATTTTCTTTACCAAATACAGACTTAGGCCTGGAACCCACTACAAAACGCTATCGCTAATCGCAATCACTAGCATTTTGTATGAGCAGTTTGTAAGCGATTTCATGAGCGTTTTAGGGAGCTATTTTAGAAAGCGTATTCAATTTGTTAGCGGTTGTATAGCGATTAGCGTTTTAAAGTCTGATTGGTCCTTTCAATTACTTTTAATTTTGTTACAGTGTACATTAACTTTAAAAACGGTAGCAAAATCTCTCCGTGCAAGTTCTGATGAGCGATTACGCCAGTGATTATATACTTTACATTGAAGCACAAACGCTAACAAACAAGTTCCATCCTTCAACCTATATCTTCTATCAACTTCAAAATTTCCATAGGACATGTATCTATATATAAAAACATAACACGCCAAACAATCACGTCTGTGTATAATGATAGAAAAAGGACCAGATGCTCATTGGAAACTTTCTTTAAGCAAAAAGCAAGAACGTATCGTTAATAATTTAACAAGAATGGGCATTACTTACTAAACTAGGACAAGGTGGTGTGAATTGTGCTTACGTTTGTCAGATGCAATTTACGGTGGCTGTCATTTTTACACACTGTGACATACACTGTGTGACACTGTGCTAGAGGCTTTTCAATTATATGCAAATTATAGAAATTAGGAGTAGTTTATGCAGAGTTTGAGAGTCTACCCTAGTGCAGTAATTAAAAGGAAGGCATAGCAAATAAAATGCATACTAATGAGATTTCGCAGGAAGAAGTTAGCCTGTTCTCCTTCACTGTCTGTTGGGAGCTGCCAGTTAAAGGAACAAGAAAACAGACACTTCTGTTTCATCACCTAAGACGCATCACTATTCAAATGTTAGAGGAATAACCTAATAAACATGCGATTCTTTCAACAGAAGCCAAGATAAACAAGATAATTGACTGCTTGTACATGTTACAGCTGCTGCTCCTCACGTGACTTCCAGCATTTTAAGATGAGTGGTAATATAGTGTTCATCATTAAAGGATAGACCTAGTATATAGAGCAGCTGACAGACCACGAGGTCTTGCTAGGTAATCTGCTCTCTTCATTTTCACGCTTATATATTCAGGAAACTTAGTGCCTCTTGCAGAGAGTTTATGAATTTCAAAGCAGCTTGGCAATTACAAGGATATCATGCCATGCTGCTGAACAAGTTCCATTTTACACTAAAATTACTAAAGTAAGCCAGTCATGAGAGAAATATTAATGATGTCATTGCTGACCTTAATATGACAATGGGCTCCATTCACAATACCATGGTGGTAGTTACTGTTTTTCCACATATTCACAAAAATCTTTCCGAGTGTGAGGAAGGTCAGTAAAATAGTGCAGTAACATGGCCGTAATAGTGAAAAAAAAGTTGTTAAAACATTCATTAAAATGCAGTATAAGAGTGTAAGGCTGCATTTCCACTTGTGCGGTGCGAATCGCTGTGGTAAAAATTCGCATGCGGATGCAAATTTCGCATGCGGGTCTATGCGAATTTTCATGTGAATTCGCATGAAAATTTGCATGGATGACGATGTATGCGTTTTTAACCATGGCAGTGCTGGTGTGCTTTTCCATTGATTCTATGCGAATTCGCATGGAAATTTGCATACCCAAACCATGCGAATTTCCTATTACATACATTGTATGCGATTCGCATAGCGGTATGCCATATGCGAATTCTGATGGCTCTGCCATGCAAATTTTTATGCACAGAAAAACGCAAAGGAATCCTGACAAGTGGAAACCGTCCCATTCACTTGTATTGCTATGCGAATTTGCATGCGAAAAAACGCATGCGAATTCGCAATAGTGGAAATGGGCCCTAACAGTCCAGCAAATAAATCAAAAGGCTTTAGACTACATGTGATGTGATGTGCAGTGAAAAATAGCATGAGTTACTTACAGGCAAATTAAAAAAAAAAAAAAAAAAAAAAAAAACTTATATAATATTTATAACAATAAATGGGTAATTAACAATGAAACAATGGTCTTTTTTCATTATGGAATTCGATTTATTGCAGAATTTATCCCTAAAATAACGAGTTTTTGTTTAACTAACATTTTGTCACACTTCTTTTTTTCCCCTTTCACAAAATAATTTCAGTTGGAAAAAATTATGAATGTGAACATGGTTGAACAATAGTCTGTAATTTTCCAACATCCCCCCCCCCCCAAAAAAAAAAAACACACCACAGCTCAAAGATTTAGACTCCATTTAAGTCAATGGGAAATGAAGTATATCGCCAAGTACTTGTAGGCGATATAAATCGGGAGCTAAGTCAGAAATAATGCGCCCCTTTTTCTTCGTGAATTTCATTTTTTTGCGGGAATTACCGATTTTTGCCGACATTTTTCCACTTTGTTTGAGAACTTTGGCTGCACTTTTACGCACGTGGCAAAAACATGCGTAAAATTTTGTGAATGTCAAGATGGTCTTATTCCAGTTGAGCATTTACCGCAAGTGCATTTCCACATGTGAAAAAGGATTGTGAATAGAGCCCAATGTACAAGTAAACTCTCTTAGGGCTGGTGCACACCGAGCGGCTTTTTCAGCGTTTCTGCAGCCGCTTGCGGCTGCGGATCCGCTTGGTCAATGTATCTCAATGGGGTGGTGCACACCAGAGCGGGAGGCGTTTTGCAGAAACGAATCCTCCCGGGGTGAGGCATTTTTTGGATTTCGGATGCATTTCTGCCTCAATGTTAAGTATAGGAAAAACGCAAACCGTTCTGAAAAATGCCTGTTCAGAGCGGTTTTGCCGGCGTTTTTGTTACAGAAGCTGTTCAGTAAAAGCTTTACTGTAACAATATATGAAATCTACTACATCAAAACCGCTACACAAAACGCTAGCTGAAACGCTAAAGAAAAAGAAAAAGCATTTCAAAATCTGCTAGCATTTTGCGGATCTGCTAGCGGGTTTTGGTGTGCACCAGGCCTAACTACATTAAGGTGGTAAAATTGGTCAGTGATTGGGGAATTAAAACATTGCCGCGGCTGCGCAGTCTGCATAGACGCGATTGCGGCTGCACAGCTCTGGGGCCTCCTCCCAATGTATGACATGGATTGATGACATGGCGGGAGGAGGCCCTAGAGCTGCGCAGCCGCAATCTCGTCTATGCGGACTGCGCAGCCACGGCAATATTTGGTGGCCATATTGAGGGGGGGAATGATAACCTGACCTGTTCGGAGGGGTCAGGACCCGACTGGGGGGGGCTATTACAGCGGGGAGCAAGGCGGAATGAATGGGAGGGCATGGATGGTGTCCTCCGTAGATCAAGAATCTGAAAAGGTATTTAACTTTATTCACTATTTTGACATTGTAAGTCCTTTAAGGCTCTGTACACACATCCAATTTTAATCTGCAGATGACTGGCCAATTTTACCACTGCCATGTAGTAGTATGAGGGCCAACATATTTTGTATACTATGAACAGACTGTATTAGGTATACTCTCATACTTACATGGAAGTGTTAAAATTGGCCAGTCATCTGCAGATAAAAATTGTATATGTGTACAGACCTTATGGTGGCATACGGCTCCTGCACTTTGAGTGGTTCACTTGGACACAGCATAATATATCAGGAGGGTTAGAGGACACTCAGAACACCTGATCTACAGACCTGTTGCAGGTGGGTGACCGACATTATAGTAGTTGGAGGGCAATTAATGCAGGCAGGACACACGATTTTGAATATCAGCAACAGAGGAGATGGTCAGTGAAATGCAAATAATTGTGACTGGCATGCAAAGTTAATGCAAAGAGCATGGGGCTTTGAACTGGGCTAAAGAAATGCATCTGTTGCAACGATAGAGCACATCTTTCTCTCAAGAAATCAACTTCCATTTGTATTGTAGGGGGAAAAAGCAACACCTTTAGTTCAGCTCTAAATATATCTTAAAGGGAACCTAAACTGAGAAGGATATGGATTTTTCCTTGTAAAATTATGCCAGTTGCCTGACTCTCCTGCTGATCATGTGTCTCTAATGCTTTCAGCCACAGCTCCTCAACAAGCATGCAGATCAGGGGCTCTGACTGAAGTCAGACTGGATTAGCTGCATGCTTGTTTCAGGTCTGTGATTCAGCCACAGGTCAGCAGGGCTGCCAGGCAACTGGTATTGTTTAACCACTTCACAACTGAGGGGTTTTACCCCTTCAGAATCCGAGCAATTTTCTCCTTTCAGCGCTCCTTACATTCATTCGCCTATAACTTTATCATTACTTATCACAATAAAATGAACTATATCTTGTTTTTTTCGCCACCAATTAGGCTTTCTTTAGGTGGGACACTATGCCAAGAATTATTTTATTTTAAATGTGTTTTAATGGGAAAATAGGAAAACATTTGGAAAAAAACAAAACATTTTTCAGTTTTCCACCATTATAGTTTTTAAATAATGCATGCTACTATAATTAAAATTCATGTAACGTATATGCCCATTTGTCCCAGTTATTACACTGTTTAAATTATGTCCCTATCACAATGTTTGCTGCCAATATTTTATTTGCAAATAAAGGTGCATTTTTTTCAGTTTTGTGTCTATCCCTAATTACAAGCCCATAATTTATAAAGTAACAGTGTTATACCCTCTTGATATAAATATTTAAAGATTTCAGTCCCTAATGTAACTATTTAAGTTTTTTTTTATTGTAATTTTTTTTAATTTATTTTAATACTACAAAAAAAAAAAATATTGGTAACAATTGGGGAGTGTGGGAGTTAATGAGTTAAAATGAATAGTTAAAATAATGTATTTGTATGTGAAAAAATGTTTTGGGTGTAGTATTACATTTTTTTTTCAGGCGTCCTGCAAGCGTCGGAAGGACGCTTGCAGGAAGGGAGGCTGGGAAACTGAGTTTTCTCACAATGATCGCGCTGCTTCTCGTAGAAGCATGCCGATTATTGCGGGGGCAGAGATCAACGAACAGGAATGGATTTTCCCGTTCATTGATCTCCGGGCGAGCGGGCGGCGGCGTGCACAATTGCGGGAGTGGGCGCACGTGCGACCGGGAGCGCGGACAGCGGCAGCGGGGGGTGCGTATATCTACGCTCCGGGCGGGGTACTGAAGTCCAAAGGAGCATAGATATACTGTACCCGGGCGGCGAAGTGATTAAAAGGAATCATCCATATCCCTCAGTTAAGGTTCCCTTTAAGGATGACTAGCAAAGGTTATTTCAGCTTTCCTATCTGTTAGAACACCATATAAAAACACAACCATATCACTCCTTTTCGTACAAGGGAAAGTGTCACATTTGAGTGCCAAAGGCTGGTGCACAATCACAAGATTAGACCAGGTGTGTTGAAAACAAAAACCCAAGAAGGGTTCCTATTCCATGCTGCTAAACAATCATGCAGGGAGAGGAGAAAGAGGGATGTTGGGATGACTGTACTCCAAAGACTACACACATTGCCAGAGAACTACAATTTAACCTCAAAAAGGAACTTCATAGCTGCAAAATGTTTATTTACATTGCACCAATTTCTTCCATAGCGCTGTACAAAGTACCAAACAAATAGTTTTCCAAACGCAACTGCAAAAAACACTTGTGCAGGACTGACCTGTTTCCAGCACTTTGTTAAATGATAGATACATTTCACTTTAAGGCTGAATTGTGTAGCGCGATAGAAACCCTGAACTTGAAAGACAACCATGAAGTTTAAAGAAGAGAAGCAGTGAACTCACATGTTGCTGCATTTAAAAAACAATAACTGATTCATCTAGATGGTATACTGCACATCCCTTAAAGTGAGGAAATCCTTTAACAATGCTTAAAGTTTGTGGATAGCAAAATGGAGCTTACAAGTAGCAGTTGGCAATTTTTTAGGTTTATCCACTATCGTTTATCCCAGCTGTCTTTGTTATGGAGGGAAGGTCCTCTCAGAGTGAGACCTAAATCTGGCTTTTTTCTTCATCTCTTAAATATATACTGTACTTCTTCACTTTTAATTTCACACTGAAGTCCTCCTTGAAAATGATTTCTCTGTTTAAACTTTAGCCATGACAGCTAGACAAAGCCTTAAAGGACACCTGACGTGAGATGGGTATGGAGGATGCTTATTTCCTTATAAACAATACCAGTTCCCTGGCAGTACTGCTGATTTTTCTGGCTTAAAGAGAACCCGAGGTGGGTTTGAAGAATATTATCTGCATACAGAGGATGGATCTGCCTATACAGCCCAGCCTCTGTTGCTATCCCAAACCCCCCCTAAGGTCCCCTGCACTCTGCAATCCCTCATAAAATCACAGCCACGCTGCTGACAAACAGCTTGTCAGAGATGGCTGTGTTTATCTCTATAGTGTCAGTCTGCTGCTCTCCCCGCCTCCTGCAGAACTCCGGTCCCCGCCTGCATTCCTTCACTCCCTGCTGATTGGAGGGAAGGGACCGGAGCTATGCAGGAGGCAGGTGAGCAGCTGAGACTGACATTACAGATGTAAACACAGCCTCACAGCACGGCTGTGATTTGAGGGATTGCAGAGTGCAGGGGGACCTTAGTGGGGTTTGGGATAGCAACAGAGGCTGGGCTGTATAGGCAGATCCAGCCTCTGTATGCAGATAACATTCATTAACCTCCTTAGCGGTAACCCCGTGTGTGACACGGGGTAAGCCGCCGGAGGGTGCCGCTCAGGCCCTGCTGGGCCGATTTACATAATTGTTTTTTTGCTGGACGCAGCTAGCACTTTGCTAGCTGCGCCAGCACCCCGATCGCCGCCGCCGCGCGCCCGATCGCCGCTATCCGGTGCGGCGCGCGGCCCCCCCCCCAGACCCCTGCGCTGCCTGGCCAATCAGTGCCAGGCAGCGCCAAGGGTTGGATCGGGTCTCCCAATGACGTCCCGACGTCGGTGACGTCATTCCGCCCCGTCGCCATGGCGGGGGAAGCCCTCCAGGAAATCCCGTTCTTTGAACGGGATTTCCTGATCGCCTATCGCCGGAGGCGATCGGGCGGGGCTGGGGGGATGCCGCTGAGCAGCGGCTATCATGTAGCGAGCCCTCGGCTCACTACATAATTTAAAAAAAAACTGCTGCGCTGCCCCCTGGCGGTATTTTTCATACCGCCAAGGGGGTTAAACACACCTCGGGTTCTCTTTAAAGGGAACCAGAGGTGAGAGAGACATGAAGGCTATTTATTTCCTTGTAAACAATGCTAGTTGCCTGGCAGCCCAGTTGATCTTCTGGCATAGTGTGAGTCAAAACCCTGGAACAAGCATATGGCTAATCCAATAAAAGCAGAGTCAGAGTACCTGATCTGCTGCATGCTTGTTCAGGGTACATGGCTGAAAGTATTAGAGACACAGGATCAGGAGGACAGCCAGGCAACTGGTATTGCTCAAAATGAAATAAATATGGCAGCCTCCACATCACTCTCCAGTTGGCATACATTTGAAATCGGCGCCGGTAGACTTGGGCGCAGGACACAGATGGTATATGGCTGATCCTGCTTCTGCACAAGTCCAGGCCGTGTTAATTACTATTCCCCCTCCCAGCCGCCATGGATGGTGGGGAATGATATAATTTGGCTTCCAGCTATTGCTGGAGGCCGAATGATTGTGTTTTAAAAGCAACTTTGGCTCAGTCTTCTGACGGAGCCGACGTTACCCTCTGAGCGCGCTATAGCTGTAATTCCTATTACAGTCTAGGCTGCGCCCAAATCTACCTGCGCTGAAAAGCACTGCTCCGTCCATTTGGGTTCCCTTTAAATAGAACCTGATTCACACACCTGAAACAAGCATGCAACTAATCTTGGTAGAAACATCAGATCTGCATGCTTGCTCAGAGTCTGTGGCTAAAAAGACTTATACACACACATTTCAACCAGCATGATAGTTGGGCAGATTGATCCACCGCTTGGATCTGGCAAACAACCTGTTATCAGTTGGTCATCAGGTTGTTTGTAAGCTGTACACACACACACACACACAACTTATCTTCCAGCAGACAAGTTTGGAAGATAGTTGGACAGATTGTTGGTATGTGTGTATGACCTTTTAAAGTATTAAAGACAGAGGATCAGCAGGACAGCCAGGCAGTTTGCATCCTGTAAAAGTAAATAAAGGTCAGCCTGTTGACCTCTTCCTTCAACAATGCTTTATATTGTCTTCCTCACTAGAGAGAGTGAAGCAGAAAATTGCTATTGGGAGAAAAGAGGTTTTCTTCTTTAAATTAGTAGCACCATGGATTATTCAATTCCTAACCTAGTTATGGAGTTGTGTTCCTCTGTCTGTGGGGTTTTCTTCAAGCACTCTGGTTTCCTCCCACATGCCAGAAACATCATAATAATAATAATAATAATAATAATAAGTTACTTGGCTTGTGCCTGATAAACAGACCCTACACGTGGGGTTACACACAACCAGGGTAGCATACTGAGTAGGCTCTAAGGAGGACTGGCCATGGCCACTGCTCTCCACGTGCTTTGACTTCTACAGCAGAAAAGGGATTTACAACTATTAGATCCTTGCATAGTATTTCACCTTTGCTGATAAAAGCAGCTGTTTGTAAAGCAAGGTCCATATGACATTTGCACATAAAGAACTAACACTGTGAATTTTTCTAATTAAGATGATAGACATGGGAAGGAGTTTTATTTTAGTCCATGACACATGCTTTGCCTAAGATAGCAGGTGTGAGTAGGTGTCCTACTTTCCTATCTCAGAAAGTTAATAAGTGTGCACTATTACAGTGATGAGCACTAAGGCTACAGCAAGCGCACTGACCCCAAGAAACTTGTTTTCTTTGGCTTCAGACAGGAGATGACTGCTGATTGGCAACTGCAATTTGCACACTGTCACATCTCTCTTTGCACTGCAAATCGTATTATTCCAGGATAATAGAATGTTAGCTCTATGTCAGATTCAGTACACCACACTATAACTTTATTTCCCATACAGCTGCACAGCTGGGAATCCCAGAAACGTGTATACAGGCATGCACGACGGCTAATAAACTTATTTCTATCAATTTGCAACGTGTAATAGGTTACTAGGCGTTTAATGGGAAGCGAGATCGGCCAAATACTCAGCAATCAGCGATAAAATATTATGGCTAAACTTTTAGTTAGACCTCACAGCCTGGAACGGTTACAATGCTTCGTGGCATAAGAGATGTTTTACAATGTGTCAGTACGGTATAAATCTTGGGCTGGGGATATCATTACCTTCTTTCTCCGTGTAGAACATAGGAGCTCCGGAAGAAGCCCAGCAGTTCATTTTCTATGATAGCGTTATAAATTATTTTCAGGTTGTAACTTTTCTGCGCCTCCAGGGTCCTGTTTAAAACCACTACTAAAACTTGGTTGGGTGGATAAGCAAAGAAGCTGGAAACTTTCACGTCCCCTGCCGCTCTGTCTTCTGCTACTTGGACTCGCTCCACCGTCAACCTGTGTGCATGGACGACGATATATCTGCTGGAGTTCAGACACTCGATCTCCACGTTAAGTTCTCCAGAGAAGGTAAAGTTGTCCATGAATGCAGTGATCATCAGATTATAGTGCAGGGGTCTCAGGTGAGTGGGCAACCTCAGGTAAGTCCAAGGCTTCCAGTCCTCCTCTTCATCTTCTTTACTTGGAAGGTGATTGGTCCCGTCCCCTGCATCCTTACCTGCCTCCAGGTTCTGGTTGATCCTGGCTGCTTCCAGGATGCTGGCGTTAATTGTCCTGCTGGAGCCATCAGTACATTCCTCAAATCTAACACTCAGCAGCACCGCAATGATAGTTACCACGATCAAAGCCAAAATAGATATGGCAAAGCCCATGACCAGCTTTCTGTGCACAGTGATGTGTCTCTCGGTGGTCCTGGGTCTCACCGCTACTGTGTCAGCCCACTGGTCCTGGAGACCCCTGCCGTTCCTCATCCCGGAGTCTTGGATTGCCTCGGAGCTGAGAAGTAAGCTGTTCTTCTTCTGCCGTTTACTGTCCAGAGCCATAGCAGTTCATCCTGTAATAACTCCACTGAACGGAAAAAGCCAGGCTAGCACGCTGCACAGAAACGTCCCCTTCTAGGACTTGGGGCTTCACCAGCCACTTCATTTCGCCTGCGAGGATGCAAGCATGATCCCATTAAAACCTTTATTGCTGGCTGTCATCACCGGTGTAATGGTAAAGCAGGCATCATCGGTATCCTTTTAGACGTGCATGGTTCTCGCTCCTCCCCGCCGGCCACTGGGTGGTGCAGACTCAGCCAGTGTAGTCTGCTTACAATCAGCTGCTCGCTACATTATAACAGCAGAGTGTACGGCGCACTACACGTTCAGAATTACACCAAATCTGTCCAACCTGACACAGTTCCCTATGTAATGAGAAGCTGCGCTTAGGCACCAATATCTCACATTTGGCAAGGAGAAAAAAAGAGCTATTGGTGACCCAGAACTACTAGAGTATAGGGCTTAAAAAAAATGAAACTCCCTCTTACTAAAAATGCCTTTTTAAAACAAAAGTATTTGGAATAATTCAGCGTTTAGTGAGCAAGTGTGGTTTCCTATGATACATTACTCCCATTGCTCCCAAATATGCAAATTATCTGCTTATGCCCCCGAAAGCTAGGCACACATCCAGAACTGCTGGCGTGTAGTGCCACCCCTGTCCCCCCCTCCCCCCGTGCACTCATGCACGCATGCATGCACACACATACACACACTCTTACATTGCCACTGCTGCGGAAGTGCCAGTCTGTCACTTTTCTACTGCCTTTTGAATCCCACAAAATGCACTCCTCCTTCACCTCCCCCTCCTGTGTCAGCACACCTGCCTTTTGCATTAGTGCAGGGATGTCAAATTCAAATACAAAGTGGGCCGAAATTGAACACTAGGACCTTGTTGCGGGCCAACCTCAATGTCTACTGGCCACCTTCCTCCTTTATAAAGTTCCCTGGTGTTTAATGGCTCCACTCCAACCCCTATACAGTTCCCCAGTGTCTAGTGGTTCTCCTCCCTCCCCTATGCAGATCCCTGGTGTCTAGTGGTCCACACCCTTCCCTATACAGTTCCCTACTGTTTAGTGCTTTTCCCCTACCACCAAATGGTATTTATTGTTAGTTTTGGTAATTTATAGACTCAGCATGGCAGATCACCAGACCACGTCCTTGAATCTGTACTTACTATGTTAACCAAGACAACCACAAACATATTTGGGCATTTACAGTGGGATGCGAAAGTTTGGACAACCTTGTTAATCATCATGATTTTCCTATATAAATTGTTGGTTGTTAAGATAAAACATGTCAGTTAAATATATCATATAGGAGACACACACAGTGATATTTGAGAAGTGAAATTAAGTTTATTGGATTTACAGAAAGTGCGCGATAATTGTTTAAACAAAATTAGGCATAAATTTGGACACTGTTGTCATTTTATTGATTCCAAAACCTTTAGAACTAATTATTGGAACTCAAATTGGCTTGGTAAGCTCAGTGACAATTGAGGACAGAGTGGATAAGTCGGCACTTGCTGTACACTTCCATTTATTCCAAAAGGTGGTGACACATCATATCATTACAGTGCATCAAAGGTAAACATACCATATACAGAGGCCGTGCAGTGGTGGTGGGTGCTGGGCCAGAGGAGCCTTACGGCCGTTTCACGCTGGGTACGCGCTTCTACGGAGGCTGTGACAGCCTCCGTAGAAGCGCGTACTTAGCGCGAAACGGCTGTAAGGCTCCTCTGGCCCAGCACCCACCACCACTGCACGGCCTCTGTATATGGTATGTTTACCTTTGATGCACTGTAATGATATGATGTGTCACCACCTTTTGGAATAAATGGAAGTGTACAGCAAGTGCCGACTTATCCACTCTGTCCTCAATTGCGAATTCCTTGTACACATTTAAGCCTGAGCACGCTGTCTACACCAAAGGGCAAGAAGGCTGTGTTCCCTGCCACCTCCCTCTTGCACGCAGAGAGAGCTGTAGTGCCGACTCTCCTTCTTTTTTCCTGCCTGCAATTTTCCCCAACACTGGTAAGCTCAGTGACCCCTGACCTACATACACAGGTGAATCCAATAATAAGAAAGAGTATTTGAGGGGGTCAATTGTAAGTTTCCCTCCTCTTTTAATTTACTCTGAAGAGTAGCAACATGGGGCTCTTAAAACAACTCTCAAATGACCTGAAGACAAAGATTGTTCACCATCATGGTTTAGGGGAAAGATACAGAAAGCTGTCTCAGAAATTTCAGTTCTCTGTTTCCACAGTTAGGAACATAATGAGGAAATGGAAGACCACAGGCTCAGTTCAAGTTAAGGCTCGAAGTGGCAGACCAAGAAAAATCTAGGATAGACAGAAGCGATGAATGGTGAGAGCAGTCCGAGTCAAGGCACAGACCAGTACCGAAGACCTACAACATCATCTTGCTGCAGATGGAGTCACTGTGCATCGTTCAACCATTTGGCACACTTTACACAAGGAGATACTGTATGCGAGAGTGATGCAGACTGAGGAAGCCTTTTCTCAGCCCACAGCACAAACAAAGCCGCTTGAGGTATGCTAAAGCACATTTGGACAAGCCAGCTTCATTTTGGAATAAGGTGCTGTTGACTGATGAAACTAACATTGAGTTATTTGGGCATAACAAGAAAACTTACGCATGGAAGAAAAAGAACACAGCGTTCCAAGAAAAACACCTGCTACCTACAGTAAAATATGGTGGTAGTTCCATCAAGCTGTGGGGCTTTGTGGCCAGTGCAGGGACTGGGAATCTTGTCAAAGTTGAGGGACGCATGAATTCTACTCAGTATCAGCAGATTCTGGAGACCAATGTCCAGGAATCAGTGACAAAGCTGAAGCTGCGCCGGGGCTGGATCTTTCAACAAGACAACGACCTTAAACACTGCTCAAAATCCATTAAGGCCTCTTTCACAGTGCGACGTTAAAGTTGCACGTTAGAAAATTTTATAATGCAGATTAACGCACAGCAATACTAAGTCTGTGCAACATTCACAGTGCACACGTTGCGTTTGTGTGTAACGTGAGGTGTTATTAGAAAGTGCTGCATGCTGTGTGTTAAGAAATGAATCTGCTGCATTAGATGTGTTGCACATGCTCAGTAATGTATTTTTCTTTTATATGTAACGCATGCACTGTTTTTGTTCCATCACTGTGCGACGAAAACGGAGCACCAAATGCAGGGCTAAAGAATGCACTATAACGTCCACGTCCTGATGGGAAAGTAACCTTAGGCATGCATGCAGGGGAACAAGTACAACGTTCTGAAATGTTCATCTCAGTCCCCAGACTTGAATATAATTGAAAATCTGTGGTGTGAGTTAAAGAGAGCTGTTCATGCTCGGAAGCCATCAAACCTGAATTAATTGGAGATATTTTGTAAAGAGGAATGGTCCAAAATACCTTCAACTACTACAATCCAGACACTCATTGGAACCTACAGGAAGCTTTTAGGGTCTGTCATTTCTGCAAAAGAAGGATCTACTAAAAATTATGATGATTAACAAGGTTGCCCAAACTTTCGCATCCCACTGTACCATATCAACACCATACAATTGTAAAGAGGCGCCCTAATCATAGATAAAAGCATCTAAAAACAGTTTAAAATTGACAAAAACGTGAGGTAGCTTACCTCAATGACGACAAATCTTTGTAATAAACAAAAGATTTATTATAGCTATAATAAATCTTTTGTTTATTACAAAGATTTGTCGTCATTGAGGTAAGCTACCTCACGTTTTTGTCAATTTTAAACTGTTTTTAGATGCTTTTATCTACGATTAGGGCGCCTCTTTACAATTGTCTAGTGCATCTTGTACCCCCATAAGTGTCCCGTTTGAGGGGTGGAAACAGACCACGCGTGGTGTAAACCACGGTGGACACCTGTCCCCCTTTTTTTACCCTAGGAGTTCGACCGCATCCAGGTCCTCGGTGACCTCCCCGAGTGGAGTCGGGTTAATTGTCTCCACCTGCTTCCTGCGGTCGGTTGCCCCTCTGCAACCTACCTTTGTGAGTAGATCTTTACTTACTACAATTACCCGATTTTATTGACGTACTGCACCATTGGGCTCCCCGTTTTGTTCCCTGTGTCTTTTTTCAGAAGGTGTCCTGACACCCACTACCCACTTCATATCAACACCATGTTCACAGGGAATGCAATGCCCAAAGAGTAGAAAATACGCTATTCAGTGATCACAAGACTCTTAGAAGAGTTTATAACAAGGAAGGAAAATGTAGTGGGTTGAGGTTGAAGAGTACCCCACTAACTGTGTCAGCTTCAGTCCATGTTTCAGCAACTTTAACTGAAGCAGAAAAAAAGGGTGAAGGAGCCCTTCTAGTAAAAACGCACCTAGGTGCGCATAGGCACCTATAAAAAAAGCCGCATTTTGTGGCATGATAGGGAAATTTGGGCGCCTCAGGGCACTGAATCTTACCTTCTTTGCCGCAAATCACGGTTTTAGAATAGCCGTAATATGCAGCTATTAAGGTCAATATCAACGCCCGGAAGCAAACTAAAAGTTATCCACAAGCCTTTATGGAAAAAAAGAAAATTGGCTTGCGGATAGCGAAATCCTAGTTACTAAAACTAGTTATCCACAAGCCAAATTTTTTTTCTGCCTGCCTGTGTTTTTGGAAACTATCTCCACTTGCCACTGAAATTTACCTTCATAGCCGCATATTGCGGAAGAGGAGGTAGCATAAGGAGGGGGATATAGACGCCACAGGGAGGTTAGGTTTAGGCACTACCCGAGGGGATTCTTAGAATTAGGCACCACTAGGGGAGGTTAGGATTATACACATCCAGGGGAGGTCTTAGAGTTGGGCACCACCGGGGGGGGGGGGGGGGGGGGTTTAGGGTTAGGCGTCACCGGGGGGGGGGGGGGTGTTAGGGTTAGGAACCACCAGGGAAGGGAAGAGTTCTGTGTGAGAGTAGGGTTAGGTTTAGCCATGGTAAATATTACAGCTATTTTACTATCAAAATGCAGTAGTAGAATATTGCTAAGTGTAGCTATATTTTACTAGCGGCAATACCCTGCACCCTTTTTTCCAGGTGCCTTTTTTACATGTATGCACTTTAACATTGATATGTTGCTGAAAAGCGGACACAACCAGAGCCGGGACAAGGTCTTCCAGCACCCAAGGCTGAAACACCAAAGTGCACCCCTCCAAACCTCTCACCCCGGCCATCAAACACTGAGTGCTGTTAAACTAAGAGGCGCCCAAGGGCCCCTAACTCACACACACACACACACACACACACACACACACACACACACACACACACACACACACACACACACCTTTTAATCTCTACTTATCTGTATCCCCTTTACTTATCTCTCTCCGCTTCAAACATAATAGGGGAATGATAGCTGAGTGAGTTGTGCACCCCCTCCTACACTGCGCCCTGAGGCTGGAGCCTCTCTCGCGTACTTCCTCGGCCCAGCCCTGGACACCACTGTGACTGTGTTAGTGGGCTCAGGTCCTAAACTAAAGGTCTGGGCTGTTCACAAACTCCATCACTAAATGCATTTAGTGATGGGAAAATCTTCCCATTGTGCAGGAGAAAAAGCAGCACTCACAGATGTAAATACTCAGTACTCCATGTGAAAATACAAAAATATGTTTTGGCCGCAGTTCCACCAGAATACAGCTCACAGTTCCAACAATCTTTTTTTTTTTTTTTTTTTGGCTCTGAACTGTTCCAAGTCTCTGCAGGTCATATGTATATCAGATAGGATTAATCCACTAAAAAAAAGTTGAATATCAATGACAAACCTGTAAACTGCCTTGCTTTATTTCTTTACATTTTTTTTTAATTACCACCACCACCACCACCACCACCACCTGCATAGTAAGGAATCCTCTCCTTTCTCACATACAATAGTTAAAGCAGAATGATGATAGGTCTGCTTTTAATTGTTATGCATTATTAATGCAGAGTCCTTGAAAATGTAATCCGTCTGCCTGCTTTCTTCTCAACCTGTCATAAACTGACCTCAAAACATGTAAGCTTCTAGAAACCTCTGGTGGACTGCCCTTTGGGAGAATAGCCAATAAGCCCAGTTTAGAACACAATTGTTGTTGCACAAAATGCAAATCATGCAACTGCTCTCTAACATCTGCTAGTTCAGTGTATTAGTAAGACACACAGTGGCATAACTACAATCCACATGGGGTCCCCAGTAGAGATGGCCCGAACTTCCGATTTTAGGTTCGCGAACCTCCTGCGAAAGTTCGGTTCACGTGAACTTTCGCAAACCGCAATAGACCTTAATGGGGAGGCGAACTTTGAAAACTAGAAAAATGTATGCTGGCCACAAAAGGGATTGAAAAGATGTTTCAAGTGGTCTAACACCTGGAGGGGGGCATGGTGGAGTGGGATACACGCCAAAAGTCCCGGGGAAAAATCTGGATGGGATGCAAAGCAGCATTTTAAGGGCAGAAATCACATTGAATGCTAAATTGCAGGCCTAAAGTGCTTTAAAACATCTTGCGTGTGTATACATGGATCAGGGAGTGTAATTAGAGTACTGCTTCACACTGACACACCAAACGCACTGTGTAACGCACCGCAAACAGCTGTTTGCGTAGTGACGGCAGTGCTGGACTGGTGCGCACCATGGCGAGATTGCTCTTCCTCACTCAGTGATGTCAGGTAATGTCTGGCTGCCTTATCAACTTTCGATGGTTCTTTCTCTACCATTGTTAAAGCTTACATCTATTTTTTTAAATACTTGTTCTGCTACCTGTTCAGTACCTGCATCGAGAATCCTTTATGGAGGTCAAGTCTGCCATTGCTAGTGACCACGGGTAATGGCCAGGGAATCCTGGTTCGATTCCGGTCCGGAGTGGGAGCCTAAGAAATGGCTATCACCACCACACATCCAAGGAAGGTAGCAGGCATGCTGTGGGCAAAGGAGCAGGAATGGCTACCACACACATCCAAGGAAGGCAGCAAGCATGGCATGCACGTCTCGAGGTAGTGACCAAAAATAACAATACAGGAGGACTTTAGAGGCCCTGCTGTATATGTGAGATGAATCAACTTTAAATCCTTTAACGAGAATCTGTTATGGAGAGCAAGTCTGCCATCCATTCAAGTGAAAGGTATGCACTGACTGCCAGGTATAATACAATGTGCAGTCAAAGATGCAGTGAAAGGTATGCAGTGACTGCAAACAGCTGTTTGTGTAGTGACGGCCGTGCTGGACTGGTGCGCACCATGACGAGAGTGCAGGTGATGGCGGCTTTCCAGCCTATATGGTCGCTGGGCTGAGGTAGCTGAATGACAGAACAGTGACTGTCCAGCTGATCAAATTTGGTCTGTCCACAATGAAGCAACAACCTTAATATCTTTGGTGTGCCACCCCCCGAGACACTCATATAGCCGGCGGTCATTGCTTCATTGTGATACGCAAGCCCCTTCACCGTGGCAAGGAAATAATCACGAAGGGGAATGGGCACATGTACATGCCTTTTTGTTTTGTTGTTGCAGCCACATCGCAGCCAGAAACATTAGGCAGGCATGTACACTCACCAGAAAAATTATTATAGTGGCCGCTGCTAGCAGCGGCCTAAAAAATTCAGGAGTCTGCCTGGAGTCCTGGACCCTGTTGGTGGTGGCAGAGAAGGCAGTCAAGCAGCGGCGGTGCTGTGTGGGGAGCGACTTAGTCTTGGGGCAGGCAGCCAGTCACACGGCGTGCAGGCAGAGATGCTGTGTGTGGGGACTGACTTAGTCTTCGGGCGGGCAGTAGCCCTCTGGGATCCATGCCTCATTCATTTTGATAAAGGTGAGGTACTGAACACTTTTGCGACTTCTCTTCTCAGTGACAATACCTCCAGCTGCGCTGAAGGTCCTTTCTGACAGGACTCTAAAGGCAGGGCAAGACAGAAGCTGGATGGCAAATTAGGACAGCTCTGGCCACAGGTCAAGCCTGCGCATCCAGTGGTCCAAGGGTTCATCGCTGCTCACAGTGTCTACATCCACACTTAAAGAGGAACTCCAGTGAAAATAATGTAGTAAAAAAAGTGCTTCATTTTTTACCATAATTATGTATAAATGATTTAGTCAGTGTTTGCTCATTGTAAAATCTTTCCTCTCCCAGATTAACATTCTGACATTTATTACATGGTGACATTGTTACTGTGGGCAGGTTATTTAGCTGTTTCTAGCTGCTCTGTCTGTTACAGACAGCTAATAACAGCTATTTCCTGTCTCTGAACATTGTTACATTGTGGCAGTTTGCCAGCAGTACCGCGGTATTCAGAGCCTCTTGTGGGAGGGGTTTCAGCACAAAATCAGTCACACAGCGCCCCCTGATGGTCTGTTTGTGAAAATCATTGTCTTTCTCATGTAAAATGGGGTATCAGCTACTGATTGGGAAAAAGTTCAATTCTTGGTTGGAGTTTCTCTTTAAGGCCAGGTAGGCAACTACCTGCCGGTCCAGGCATTGGTGGAGGGTGGATCCAGAAGCGCTAAGTCGAGGCATTGGACTAAAGAATGTTCGCATGTCTGACATCACCATAAGATCGCTGGAGCGTCCTGTCCTTGCCTGCGTGGACATGGGAGGAGGATTACTGGCAGTGGTACCTTTATTGCATTGTGCTGTGACATCACCCTTAAACGCATTGTAAAGCATAGTTTCCAGCTTGTTCTGCATGTGCTGCATCCTTTCTGCCTTCTGAGTTGCTATGGTAACATGTCCACTACTTTGTGCTTATACTGGGGGTCTAGTAGCGTGGCCACCCAGTACAACTCATTCCCCTTGAGTTTTTTGATATGGGGGTCCCTCAACAGGCTGGACAGCATGAAAGACGCCATCTACACAAAATTGGATCCAGACGTACTATCCCTCTCCTCTTGCTCTTCCTCAGTGATGTCAGGTAAGTCCTCCTCCTCCCCCCCAGCCACGAACAATACAACGGGAACGTTGAGCAGCACAAGCCCCCTGTGACGCCGGCTGCGGTTGTTGTTCTGCCGCCGCCTCCTCCTCCTCCTCCTCCTCCATAGAAACACCTTCCTCATCATCCGAGTCTGACTCCTCTTCCCCATACAACTCTTCCTCCTCCTCCCCCCTCTGTGCTGCAGCAGGTGTTGAGGAAACATCTGATTCTGATGAAAATTGCTCCCACAACTGTTCCTGCTGTAACTGTGCCTCTCCACGCTCCTCCACCGCTTGATCCACCACTCTACACACGGCACGCTCCAGGAAGTAAGCGTACGGGATCAAGTTGCTGATGGTGCCTTCACTGCAACTCACCAGGTTGGTCACCTCCTCAAAGGGCCGCATAAGCTTGCATGCATTTCGCATCAGTGTCCAGTTCGGGGCCAGAACATCCCCATCTCCCCAGATTGTGTCCTTCTACTGAAAGAGGTAGAGGTACTGGGTGACAGCTTTCTCCTGTTCTAGCAGGCGAGAGAACATGACCAGGGTCGAATTCCAGCGAGTCGGACTATCACATATCAAGCATCTCACCGGCAAGCTGTTTTTCCGCTGAATGTCCACAAAGCGTGCCATGGCTGTGTAAGACCGCCTGAAATGCCCACACAACTTCCTGGCCTGCTTCAGGACGTCCTCTAAGCCTGGGTACTTTGACACAAATCTTTGAATGACTAGATTCAGCACATGTGCCATGCAGGGTACATGTGTCAGCTTTCCCAAATTCAAAGCGGAAAGGAGATTGCTGCTGTTGTCACACACCATGTTGCCAATCTCCAGCTGGTGCAAGGTCAGCCACTGATCCACCTGTTTGTTAAGAGCAGCCAGGAGAGCTGGTCCAGTGTGACTCTCCGCTTTGAGGCAAGACATGTCTAAGATGGCATGACATTGTCGTACCTGGCATGCAGCATAGGCCCTGGGGAGCTGGATCTGTGTAGCTGGAGAGGAGATTGCAGCACCATTAGAGTCGAACTGCCACTCAGCCAAGGAGGAGGAGAAGGACGACAGCGAAGAGGATGTAGCAGGAGGAGAGGAGGTGGCAGGAGCCCTGCCTGCAAGCCGTGGAGGTGTCACAAGTTGGTCCACTGCACAGCCACGTACTCCCTGCTTGCCATCGGTCACCAGGTTGACCCAATGGGCTGTGTAAGTAATGTAGTGGCCCTGACCGTGCTTGGCAGACCAGGCATCCATGGTCAGGTGGTCCCTTGACCCAAAAGCTGTATGCCAGAGATGACACCACTTGCCTCTCAACTTCACGGTACAGTTTGGGTATCGCCTTTTTAGAGAAATAATTGCGGCCTGGTATCTTCCACTGAGGTGTCCTAATGGCCACAAATTTACGGAAGGCCTCAGAGTCCACCAGCTTGTATGGTAACAGCTGGCGAGCTAACAGTTTTGCCACGCCAGCTGTCAGACACTGGGCAAGGCGGTGACTGGCAGAAATTGGCTTCTTCCGCTCAAAGATTTCCTTCACGGACACCTGGCTGCTGTGGGCAGAGGAGCAGGAACCGCTCAAGTACAGAGGCGGAGTGGAGGAGGGTGACTGTGAAGGTGCAAGGGAGAAAGTGGCTGAAGATGCTGCACCTGAAGTAGGAAGAGGAGAAAGAGGGTGGCTTTTCTTTTGTGTGCTGCTTTTGCTCAGGTGCTCTTCCCATTGCAGTGTGTGCCTTTTCTCCATGTGCCTTCGTAAGGCACTTGTCCCTACATGAGTGTTGGCCTTTCCACGGCTCAATTTTTGGAGGCAGAGAGAACAGATGGCATTGCTCCAATCTGAGGCAGACACATTAAAAAATTTCCAAACCGCAGAGCCCTCCTGGGGTGATGGCACTATGGTGGCATCAGCAGCTGACGTTGAAGGGCATGTTGGCTGGCTGTACATAGGTGGCGATACATGGCGCCATACACTGCCATCAGCTGTTTCTGACGACGAGCTCCCCCTGCTTCTTTCAGCAACTTGTCTCCTCCTACTCCCCTTCTGAACTGTCCCCCTGTTCATCTCCTCTATTGCAGAAATCCGGATCCGGGAGACACCCGGATAGTTGCTATCCGGATATCTCCCAGTAAACCTGTGCGGGGTGGGCGGGGGGTCAATCTTACCTGTCTGATGTCTTCTTCGTCCGTCCCTGGCGTCTCCCACGATGCGGTCCACGCGCATCACGTGACTACAAACACTTCCTCCTTCAACCCGGAAGGAGGAAGTGTTTGTAGTCACGTGGCCGCCGCGTGGACCGCATCGTGGGAGGCACCAGGGACGGACGAAGAAGACGTCAGACAGGTAAGATTGACCTCTTGCCCACCCCGCACAGGTTTGCTGGGAGATATCCGCATAGCAACTATCCGGGTGTCTCCCGGATCCGGATTTGAGTATCCCTGCTCATGTAGGTAGGTGGGTGCACTGTGACCAACAGGTAGGTATATGCAGTAATGGGCATTACAATGTGCACTTGTCACACACAGACAGGTAGCGGACAGGCACAATGACACTGCGTGCGCTCAACTCACGTAGGTAGGTGGGTGCACTGTGAACAGG
This sequence comes from Hyperolius riggenbachi, assembly GCF_040937935.1. NCBI lineage: Eukaryota > Metazoa > Chordata > Amphibia > Anura > Hyperoliidae > Hyperolius > Hyperolius riggenbachi. The sequence continues at coordinate 309,431,664 of NC_090648.1, forward strand.
TATGTAGGTATATGTAGTAATGGGTATTACAATGTGCACCTGTCACGCACACAGGTAGTCACTGAATGTGCTGGGCCTGGCAGTGGCACACACACAGTATGAATTGTCAAGCCTGTCTATGCAACACAAGTGTCAGTGGGACACACAGAAAAAAAAATAGATCACAGAAACAAGATTAGCTCTCAAAATAGCTGTTGTGGGGTGCTATTTTAGCAATGAGAATCAACATGGAGCAAGCTAACAAGCCTACAAGAGCCTAACTAATCTTTCCCTATGAGAGTCGGCAGCAGCAGCTGTCCCTTCTCTATTTACTGCAGGCACACGAGTGAGTATAATGGCTGGTGGTGCCTGCCTTTTATAAGAGGGGAGTGGCTCCAGGAGGGAGTGTAGCCTGATTGGCTACAATGTGCCTGCTGACTGCTGTAGATGGTCAAAGTTGACCCTAATGGTTCATTGTGGGGGCGAACCGAACCTCCGGAAAAGTTTGCGGTTCTCTGTGATCTCGAACCACAGGAAGTTCACCGGGAACTGTTCACTGGCGTACCGTTCGGGCCATCTCTAGGCCCCAGCAAAACTTGATACTCCCTGCCCCTCCCCATTATTCACCCCCTTCCCTTGCCTCCCTATGGTGCTCTTCATGGCCTTGGGACTAATCTCACAAGGGACAGAAAACAAGTGTGGTCAATCATGATCTTCACACCCATAACAAGTACAGACATAAAAAAAACTGATCTGAAGAATAGTCCCCTTTATAGGAGGAAGGAAAGGTTAGTAGTTTGGGGGTCCCCCACAGCTCTGCCTCCCCAGCTGCTCCCCTCTAGTTCTTCCCCTAAATACACAGATGTGGGCATTTTGTGCAAAGGAATGAGACATCATGCCTTTCATTCACAGTATCAGGTACATTAGTTATCTAACTGTCCTGCTGATCTTTGGGAACCAGCAGTGTCTCAAGGTCCATACCCACCATGCGATTTTTTTTTTTTTGACGACCAGTGGATGTTTCTCGTAACATGAGTACAGGTGCGTGATCATGTGAACAACTTTTAGCAACATGGCAGATGATAACAAACATCATGGTGGATCAGATCTTTAAGATTCTTGATGACTACACGCAAAGTACCATGATCGCTTGACTGCCCATTCGCGCCCGCCATGTGCCATCAAGTAACATTGCATGACGTCATGAGCAGGGGACATCACTGGACCCATCTGGTGGTGAGTACTCAACTTTAGCCATGCAACTAAAATAAGCATGCAAATGGTCTAATCAGAATGCCTTATATAATTACTCGTATTGCCTCTAAGTCTGTGACTCAGAAAGTTAACGACAGAGGACTGGCACAAGAACCAGACAAGTAGTTAGTTAAAAGGAAGTACACAATGGAAAGTTCTGCCATTCCTTAATACGTAATCTTTCCTTTAACCTCTCCGGTGTTCCATTTCCCCAGGATTTCTTTGCAAAAAGTGGTCCAATTAATGTCAAATAATTTTCTAGCATTTTTTTTGTACTTCCTTTTTTTATATATTCAATTTGATACAGGTTATGATATTGAATTCAATACAGAGTTACTCTGGGTGGAGAGTTCCTACGAGGAGGACCAAACACGTATTTGACCAAGCTCTATGGGATCTAGAGCCTTTCCTCTACTGTATATAGGAGCATCCAACTTCTTTTTCACCATTTCACGGAATTACTTTAAACGGGTTCTTTAAGCTTTTTTTTTTTCTTTTTTTTTTTTTTTCTTTAAGTATCACTTACCTGGGGCTTCTACCGGTCCCTTGCAGATGTCCTGTCCCACGCCGGTCCTCTATGATCCTCCTGTCTCCCGCCGCAGGTCACTTTTGCTTTTTTCATCTACCTAGACCAGGGGTCTGCAACCTTTAAGACGTAAAGAGCCACTTGGACCCGTTTCCGAAAAGAGAAAAAAACTGGGAGCCGCAAAACCATTATAAAACAAATCTAACACTGCCACCTAACACCCCTATATGCACAAATCATTAGCAGATATGACCCCCATATGCACAAATCGTTAGCAGATATGACCCCCATATGCACAAATCCTTCAGCAGATATGACCCCCATATGCACAAATTGTTAGCAGATCTGACCCCCATATGCACAAATCGTTAGCAGTTATGACCCCCATATGCACAAATCGTTAGCAGATATGACCCCCATATGCACAATCCTTCAGCAGATCTGACCCCCATATGCACAATCCTTCAGCAGATCTGACCCCCATATGCACAATCCTTCAGCAGATCTGACCCCAATATGCACAATCCTTCAGCAGATCTGACCTCAATATGCACAATCCTTCAGCAGATCTGAAAAGGAAAACCCATTTACTCACCTAGTCAGAAGACCTCCTGTCACGATCTCCTCTTGTTCCGACCTCCGGTCTCGACCTTGTGGCGCGCAACTCCCACGATCCTCTTCCTACGTCACGTCCTGCCTGCATTACACTGCAGGGCTACGGGAAAATGGCCGCCCGAAGCCCTGCACTGCACTGGTCCGGCGGCCTCTCTGATAGGCTGCCGGCCAGCGACAGCACACGTCACACGCGCACCGCAGCCACTGACACCGGAGCCGCGGCGAAGGTGAAAAAGAGCCGCATGCGGCTTCGGAGCCGCGGGTTGCCTACCCCTGACCTAGACCAACGACATTGTGCCCCATGTGTCCTTGCTCCCACCGCCAGGAGCATCCTGCGCAGGCGCAGTACGAGAAAACTGCATACTGCGCCTGCGCAGGACTCTCCCAGTGAAGGGAGCAGGAGAGAGGATGCGGGCGGCCGGGCAGCCGCAGTGTCGTTCATCTAGGTAGACGAGAAAAGAGAACGTAGCGGGGGGGACAGAAGGATCATAGAGGACCGGTGTGGTACAGGACGTCTGCAAGGGGCCAGGTAAGTGAAACTTTTTTTTCTTCAAGCTTAAAGAACCCCTTTATGTTTGAACATAGGGTCCATGGCTCTGTAGCTGTTTCACTTGGCTTGCATGTGTTTAAGATAGAAGCACAACAGGGAGAAGGTAATAAGAGTGCCCATATTACTGTCCAGAAGAGGAACAACAAGTATTCTTTATGTGCATCAATTTTCTACTGAACATGAACATGAGTTTTCAGATAGTTATAGGTGATGTAAAAATGTTGTTAAAGTAATAATAACACATTGTAGTAAACCGCACTTAAACGCACAGTTCATCTCATATTGACCAAACATGCATATCATTTTTCAAGGCGATTTGAAGAGTAGCAGGAGATCTTCGATAGCACTGTAGATCAAAAAGAATACAATAGCTACTGAAAACACCACCCAAATTATCATGCTTTCAAAAAAAAAAAAAGGGTCAAAGATGATAGGTTTGACACAGTTTGGGATAACCTACGGACATCGCATTTATCAACCATTACAAGCTTTAAAGTCTGGATTGGATTGTTATTACTGAAGGCCTGCTGATTGCTGCAGTTTGAAAGCTAGTGATTTAGACAGTACAGGGATTACATTTACAAAGTTTACTGTTAGTGGTTATATATATATATATATATATATATATATATATATATATATATATATATATACACACACACAGTTTAACTTGTGTATGTGTACTTTTCGTGTAATATAATGTATACTGTATCAGTACAATGCTGCCATCAGATGCTAACAGCTCTTGAAAATCCCCAGTCTTACAAAAGTAATATTCCATCTAATAAAACAAAAACAAAAAAATCTATTATAGGGATCATTTATTTAACTCATTTTATATTCTAATGTTATTGAAAATAAGTAGAGATGGTCCGAACGGTTCGCCGGCGAACGGTTCCACGCGAACTTTGGTGGTTCGCGTTCGCGTCCCGCTGGCGAACCTTTGCGGAAGTTCGGTTCGCCCCATAATGCACCTTGAGGGTCAACTTTGACCCTCTACATCACAGTCAGCAGGCCCAGTGTAGCCAATTAGGCTACGCTAGCCCCTGGAGCCCCACCCCCCCTTATATAAGGCAGGCAGCGGCGGCCATTACGGTCACTCGTGTGCTGCCTGCGTTAGTGAGAGTAGGGCGAGCTGCTGCAGACTGTCTTTCAGGGAAAGATTAGTTAGGCTTAACTTGTTCCTGTCTGGCTGCATACCTGTTCTGTGAACCCACCACTGCATACCTGTACTGTGAACCCACCACTGCATACCTGTTCAGTGAACCTGCCACTGCATACCTGTTCTGTGAACCCATCACTGCATACCTGTTCAGTGAACCTGCCACTGCATACCTGTGCTGTGAACCCACCACTGCATACCTGTTCTGTGAACCCACCACTGCATACCTGTGCTGTGAACCCATCACTGCATACCTGTTCAGTAAACCTGCCACTGCATACCTGTGCTGTGAACCCATCACTGCATACCTGTTCAGTGAACCTGCCACTGCATACCTGTGCTGTAAACCCACCACTGCATACCTGTTCTGTGAACCCACCACTGCATACCTGTGCTGTGAACCCACCACTGCATACCTGTTCTGTGAACCCACCACTGCATACCTGTTCTGTGAACCCACCACTGCATACCTGTTCAGTGAACCCACCACTGCATACCTGTTGTGTTCAGTGAACCCGCCACTGCATACCTGTTCTGTTCAGTGGACCCGCCACTGTATACCTGTTTAGTGAACCCGCCACTGCATACCTGTTGTGTTCAGTGAACCTGCCACTGCATACCTGTTCTGTGAACCCGCCACTGTATACCTGTTCTGTTCAGTGAACCCGCCACTGTATACCTGTTCAGTGAACCCGCCACTGCATACCTGTTGTGTTCAGTGAACCCGCCACTGTATACCTGTACTGTTCAGTGAACCCGCCACTGCATACCTGTTCAGTGAACCCGCCACTGCATACCTGTTGTGTTCAGTGAACCCGCCACTGCATACCTGTTGTGTTCAGTTAACCCGCCACTGCATACCTGTTCTGTTCAGTGGACCCGCCACTGTATACCTGTTCAGTGAACCCACCACTGCATACCTGTTGTGTTCAGTGAACCTGCCACTGCATACCTGTTCTGTGAACCCGCCACTGTATACCTGTTCTGTTCAGTGAACCCGCCACTGTATACCTGTTCAGTGAACCCGCCACTGCATACCTGTTGTGTTCAGTGAACCCGCCACTGTATACCTGTACTGTTCAGTGAACCCGCCACTGCATACCTGTTCAGTGAACCCGCCACTGCATACCTGTTGTGTTCAGTGAACCCGCCACTGCATACCTGTTGTGTTCAGTTAACCCGCCACTGCATACCTGTTCTGTTCAGTGGACCCGCCACTGTATACCTGTTCAGTGAACCCACCACTGCATACCTGTTGTGTTCAGTGAACCTGCCACTGCATACCTGTTCTGTGAACCCGCCACTGTATACCTGTTCTGTTCAGTGAACCCGCCACTGTATACCTGTTCAGTGAACCCGCCACTGCATACCTGTTGTGTTCAGTGAACCCGCCACTAGAGTTGGGCCGAACCTCCGATTTTAGGTGGTTCACGAACTTCCGCAAAAGGTTCGGTTCGCGAAAAAGTTCGCGAACCGCAATAGACTTCAATGGGGAGGTGAACTTTCAAAGTTTTAAAACATTCTATCAGCTGGAAAAATGATAGAAAACATGTTTCAAAAGCTCTAATACCTGGAGCCACACATCACTGCTGGAGGACCCACCCTCCCTCCTCCAAGCAAGGTCCTTTATACCATTTGCCTACCTACACTAATTAGTTATGGGACAGCTGCTACACACTCTGCTAGGGAGATTTTATCCTCCCTTCTACCTCCTACCGGAGGGAGGAGGGTCTCTTCTGCCAGGGAATTATACTATTTTAAAAACCAGTATACATCATACCATAGCTGGGAATACATACATGAGTATACATCATACCATAGCTGGGGATACATACATGAGTATACATCATACCATAGCTGGGAATTGAACCCAGATCTCACTGTGTGGTGGGCACATCACCCTAAGCACTGTACCACTACAGAAGTAAGTGAAGCTTGCCTAAAATTTAACATTTATGCTCAATGCAATAGAACCATTAGGTTGCTTAAAGGAGAACTGTAGTGAGAGGTATATGGAGGCTGCCATATTGATTTCCTTTTAAGCTATACCAGTTGCCTGGCAGCCCTGCTGATCTATTTGGCTGCAGTAGTGTGAATCACACCAGAAACAAGCATGCAGCTAATCTTGTCAGATCTTACAAAAATGTCAAACACCAGATCATACCATAGCTGGGAATCAAACCCAGATCTCACTGTGTGGTGGGCACGTCACCCTAAGCACTGTACCACTACAGAAGTAAGTGAAGCTTGCCTAAAATTTAACATTTATGCTCAATGCAATAGAACCATTAGGTTGCTTAAAGGAGAACTGTAGTGAGAGGTATATGGAGGCTGCCATATTGATTTCCTTTGAACCACTTGAGGACCCACCCTTTACCCCCCCTTAAGGACCAGCTCTGTCTTAGCTGATCTGTGCTGGGTGGGCTCTGCAGCCCCCAGCACAGATCAGCGTGCAGGCAGAGCGACCAGATCGCCCCCCTTTTTTCCCCACTAGGGGGATGATGTGCTGGGGGGGTCTGATCGCTCCTGCCTGCCGGGTGTTGCGGGGGGGGCACCTCAAAGCCCCCCTCCGCGGCGAAATCCTCCCCCTCCCTCTCCTACCTGGCCCCCCCTGGAGATCCGGGCTGCACAGGACGCTATCCGTCCTGTGCAGCCAGTGACAGGCTGTCTCCTGTCACATGGCGGCGATCCCCGGCCGCTGATTGGCCGGGGATCGCCGATCTGCCTTACGGTGCTGCTGCGCAGCAGCGCCGTTCAATGTAAACAAAGCGGATTATTTCCGCTTGTGTTTACATTTAGCCTGCGTGCCGCCATCGGCGGCCCGCAGGCTATTCACGGAGCCCCCCGCCGTGAATTGACAGGAAGCAGCCGCTCGCACGAGCGGCTGCTTCCTGATTAATCAGCCTGCAGCTGGCGACGCAATACTGCGTCGCTGGTCCTGCAGCTGCCACTTTGCCGACGCACGGTATAAGCGTGCGGTCGGCAAGTGGTTAAGCAATACCAGTTACCTGGCTATCCTGCAGATCCTCTGCCTCCAATACTTTTAGCCCTAGACCCTGAACAAGCATGCAGCAGATCTGGTGTTTGACATTTTTGTAAGATCTGACAAGATTAGCTGCATGCTTGTTTCTGGTGTGATTCACACTACAGTGGCTGGATAGTGTACTGGTTAAGGGCTCTGCCTTTGACATGGGAGACCAGGGTTTGAATCCTGGCTAGGTCAAGTACCTATTCAGTAAGGAGTTCAAGGCAAGACTCCCTAACACTGCAGGGTGGCCTCTTGAGCGCGTCCCTGTGGCTGCAGCTCTTGAGCGCTTTGAGTCTGACAGGAGAAAAGCGCTATACAAATGTTTGGATTATTATTACTGCAGCCAAATAGATCAGCAGGGCTGCCAGGCAACTGGTATAGCTTAAAAGGAAATCAATATGGCAGCCTCCATATACCTCTCACTACAGTTCTCCTTTAAGCAACCTAATGGTTCTATTGCATTGAGCATAAATGTTAAATTTTAGGCAAGCTTCACTTACTTCTGTAGTGGTACAGTGCTTAGGGTGACGTGCCCACCACACAGTGAGATCTGGGTTCGATTCCCAGCTATGGTATGATCTGGTGTTTGACATTTTTGTAAGATCTGACAAGATTAGCTGCATGCTTGTTTCTGGTGTGATTCACACTACTGCAGCCAAATAGATTAGCAGGGCTGCCAGGCAACTGGTATAGCTTAAAAGGAAATCAATATGGCAGCCTCCATATACCTTTCACTACAGTTCTCCTTTAAGCAACCTAATGGTTCTATTGCGTTGAGCATAAATGTTAAATTTTAGGCAAGCTTCACTTACTACTGTAGTGGTACAGTGCTTAAGGTGACGTGCCCACCACACAGTGAGATCTGGGTTCGATTCCCGGCTATGGTATGATGTATACTGGTTTTTAAAATAGTATAATTCCCTGGCAGAAGAGTCCCTCCTCCCTCTGGTAGGAGGGAGGAGGGAACAGGTAGAAGGGTAGAAGGGTAGGTGGGAGGTGGGAGGCCAATTAAAATCTCCCTAGCAGAGTGTGTAGCAGCTGTCCCATAACTAATTAGTGTAGGCAGACAACTGAGTCAAATGGTATAAAAGGACCTAGCTTGAAGGGAGGGTGGGCGGGATCTTTAACACTGAAAGCAGTGTGTTTCACAATAACATGTCTGCTGACAGTAAAATGGAGGCGAAAAATTTTGCTCAATACAGCTTTATGGGGCGAATCGAACTTCCGCAAAAGTTCGCCTGATGCAGGCAAACGCGAACCCCCAAAGTTCGCCTAGAACCGTTCGCCGGCGAACCGTTCGGCCCATCTCTACCCGCCACTGTATACCTGTACTGTTCAGTGAAACCGCCACTGCATACCTGTTCAGTGAACCCGCCACTGCATACCTGTTGTGTTCAGTGAACCCGCCACTGCATACCTGTTGTGTTCAGTGAACCCGCCACTGCATACCTGTTGTGTTCAGTGAACCCGCCACTGCATACCTGTTGTGTTCAGTGAACCCGCCACTGCATACCTGTTGTGTTCAGTGCCGCAAGCGTCCTGTCAGAAAGGACCTTCAGCGCAGCTGGAGGCATTGTCACAGAGAAGAGAAGTCGCCTAAATCACAAAAGTGTTAAGTACCTCACCTTTATCAAAATGAATGAGGCATGGATCCCGGAGGGCTGCTGCCCGCCCCAAGACTAAGTCAGTCCCCGCACACACAGCATCTCTGCCTGCACGCCGTGTGACTGGCTGCCTGGGCTGCCCCAAGAAGACTAAGTCGCTCCCAGTCCCTCCACACAGCATGTCTGCCTGCAGGCCGCTTGACTACCTTCTCCGCCACCACCAACAGGGTCCGGGACTCCAGGCGGCCGCTGTAATAATTTTACTGGTGCGTGTACATGACTGCCTAATTTTTCTGGCTGCACTGCGGGCAGCTGCAACAACAAAAGAAAAGGCATGTACATGCGCCCATTCCCCTTCGTGATCATTACCTTGCCGTGGTGAAGGGGCTTGTGTATCACAATGAAGCAATGACCGGCGCCTAGATGAGTGTCTCGGGGGGCACACAAAAGATAATAAGGTCGTTGCTTCATTGTGGTCAGACCAAATTTGATCAGCTGGACAGTCACTGTTCTGTCATTCAGCTACATCAGCCAGGCGACCATATGGGCTGTAAAGCCACCAAAACCTGCACTCTCGCCATGGTGCGCACCAGTCCAGCACGGCCATCACTACACAAACAGCTGTTTGCGGTGCGTTACACGGTGAGTTTGGTGTGTCAGTGTGAAGCAGTACCTTAATTACACTACCTGATTTAAATACACATGCAAGATGTTTTAAAGCACTTTAGGCCTGTCATTTAGCATTCAATGTGATTTCTGCCCTTAAAACGCTGCTTTGCGTCAAATCGAGATTTTTCCCCGGCACTTTTGGCATGTATCCCACTCCGCCATGCCCCCCTCCAGGTGTTAGACCCCTTGAAACATCTTTTCCATCAGTTTTGTGGCCAGCATAATTATTTATTTTTTTCAAAGTTCGCATCCCCATTGAAGTCTATTGCGGTTCGCGAACTTTAACGCGAACCGAACGTTCCGCAAAAGTTCGCGAACCCGGTTCGCGAACCTAAAATCGGAGGTTCGGCCCATCTCTAAAAATAATCATCCCATTTCAGCCAGCCAGCTATCAATAGAACTAAAGAGGTAGTTGTATTATGCACTTGTGGACGCAGAGCTGCACATGCATATTACAACTTCCAACTACTGCGCTCGCAATGGCCAGGGGGAGAGTTAGTTGAAAGCAATGGCCGATTTTTTTAAAAAAAAAATTGGGGATTTACTGGTGAATGTCTAATAGGTACTGAATACTCATATTGCAGTTTTTCCATGCATGAAATTCAGCATATTTCCCCTCTACACATTACATAGTGCCTACTAACACCCATATCATCAGCGTTAAAGCACTCCGGAACTGAGAGGGGGTTCAAATGCTGTCAGCACTGTTTTGTGGGTGCTGCTGTGCCATCCTCTCATTCCAGTGCCCCCAGGGGTCCCTGAAATCTTTGACTGACTAGAACTCGGCCCACAAGTCCCACAATGCATTTGTCTTTAGGAGTCATGACTGTGGCTGTCAGACTCCTGCAATGCATTGTGGGACTTGAAGTAACTCAACAGCTGGAGGGCCAAGTTTGCCCATGCCTGGACTAGAACGTTAAATATGGGCAGGGAGGAATTGGCGCATATGGTAGTTATCCCCCCAGGAACGCCACTACCACACCACTTGTCTGCCGTATAATGCTTAACCTGTTAAAAAAATAAAGCCACCGCATATCTCATCTACTCCAGGTTCCCTTCACTGTTTTCTCCACCCTGTCAACTCTCCCATTACTCCGCCATGTCCTCTTACATCTCCTGGCATTTTCATTGCTATGGCGCTGACCTGGAAGTACTTACTTACTTAAAGAGAGACTGAAGCCTCCAAAAACTCAGTTTTTACTGCAGAATATTGTTTAGCATGAATGCCCTACCTGAAATGCTGCATCCCCACGGCTGTACTCACAATTAAAACCCCCCGAAATCCCCGGGTAAGATTTGGGGAAGGCTTCCTGGAAGAGGCAGATATTTGGGCTGTAGCTCTGCCTCTACTCCTGTCAATCTGTGCTTATCGGCTTCCTTCAGCCCTGGCAGCCTATCTGTCCCTCGACCCAGCTCAGCTTCCAGCCAGTGCCCTGGGTCCCCTACGTTGCAGATGCCTGCGCAGAACACTCCCAGCCATGGGAGCACAACCGTGAGGGGTGCGGTGGCACGCTCGACGAGGCGCAGAAGACATTCTGCAAAGGACACCATCTGGGAGCAGAGCTGCGGCGAGGGACAGATAGGCTGCCAGGGGCTGGAGGAAGACCCAGGTAAGTAAATATCTCTTTTTTTTTTTTTTTACCCGGGATGTTTCCTTTAAATGCTGAAGCAATAAAATCCTCTGAATCCTCTTTTGCTTCACCATATAAACTTAGACCATTCACTATATAGACTTAGTACCATGTAAACTACAAAAGAGGATTTTGGAGATCTTGTTGCCTCAGCATTTATGGAAAGTTGGACTACAGTTTTACTGCAGTAAGAACTGGATTTATAACAGCCTAGTAGTGCATACACCTGCTGTTTATAATTCACAGTCAGAATGACAGCTAAAATAAGCCATACCTCCTAAACATGTATTAAAATAATTCTGAGACGGTTGATGGCTGGATAGCTGGTTACAGATGATATACACTGTTGAACATTTTGCTTCTGCAGTCCTAATGTATCTCAGTAATTTAAACATATACCATTTTCTCAGGGGCATAGTTTGACACTTTGAGAATTCTTCTTTTGTGAACTGACAGTAGTGAGGAATCTTTTAATGACTGTTGAGCTGGTATTTTTCTGTAATGCCTGTTGGCATGCCGCTTAGATGCATGTGATCCCCGAGTGATTTATGAAATTCTGCATGCAGCTTTTCATGTAAATCCCATTAAACTGAAAAGAACAGTAAATACAGGAGGTGCCATCTTCCATGTGGAATGATCAGGTACTTAGAGGGAATCTGGAGTGGAATTAAACTTATGAGATAATAATTTGTATGTGTAGCACAGCTAAGAAATAGAACATTAGTAGGACAGGTATGAGTCTCATATTGTTTCCAATACAGGAAGAGTTAAGAAACTTCAATTGTTATCTATGCAAAAACACTTCTCTGAGCTCTCTGACCAAGCTTGGTGGGTTACAGTGCTGTTTTCTGAAGCACCTGTCTCTCACTGTTTCTTGTTTTTTTAAGGTTTTACTGTAGGAAAGTTCAAATGGACATTAGCTCTGCTCTGTTTCATAGTTTAAAATACAGAGTGTGGTTTTTAAACCGCAAATATTAGAGAATGATGCAATGTTATAAACATAAAGCTATATAACTGACAATAAAAATATGAGACTTTTCTTTGCTACTAATGTTCTGTTAATTATCTGTACTACACATACAATTCATTATATCATACTTTTTTTTCGCTTCAGCATCACTTTAATATATCTTACTGAGAGGAAAACTTATATGGCACCCCATTTGGATGGAGGTTTACGTGGAGGGGGCGGTGCTCCATAAATTGTAAAGTGCTTTATATTATTTTAAGTTACACTTGTTTGCATTATAAGCATTGTTGATAAATAGAATAACTAACAAGATAATTGATTTAGAGAAGTTGTTATGGCGATATTGTTAGCTAAGGCAGGTGAGCTGAACAAAGGGAACAACATGAATTACAATGAACCAGAATGAAAAGGTCAAATCAATGTATTTATTCAAGTTAAAAGGAAAATGGCAAGTACTCAGACTAAAGAGCACCTAGCACAATCTCAGGGGGATCCATAGTCTGTACTTCTACCTCTAGTATGCACTCACTTGTACATGTGTTACACAGGGCCAACTTGCTAAAGCAATCTCATATTTCTTTCTTAACCTCTCCTGAGTTAAAGTGGACCTGAACTCTTGCACAGGACACATGGAAAACCTAGAGAAATCTACTCTGTATGTATTGCCTATGTCTATAGCCTGTCTAATTGCTCCTCATCTATGACTAATCACAACTGTAATTTTATCTCTCAACTGTGTCAGCTGGCTGCCTCATCAGAGCAGTTAATTTGTAAACGCAGCCTGTTAACAATATGTCTGCTTCCATGAAAGCAGGAAGTAAACACACTGCAGATTTATTGGAGGATTTGTATAAGCTGTAACAAAGAAATGTTTTTCTTTAAAGATTATTATGCTGTTGCGTAGTCTCTAGAGCAGAGAGGAAGTTCTGAGCTCAGGTCCGCTTTAAGCCCTGTACACGCACTAGTCATAACTCCTCTTTTTGGTTGTCTAAAGGTGTTTTATGAGAGCACTTAAATATCCGGCATGGCAACCCAAACTCATTATCCTGGAGTTCATCCTGCCCACTGGAAGCATCTCTTTTTGGCCACAGTCCTTTTCATCGCTCCTTCCCTTGTTGTAAACCAGTACACCCCATACAGGTAGGAAGGAGCATGCCAATTTTTTATGCTCGATCTCGCAGTGAATTGAACAATTTTTGTTCTGTACAAAGTTTTGTGAATTTTCTGTACACTACCCCCACTGAGCAGGGGTTAATGTGCAGGGGTAGCCTAGGGTGTCACAGGGCAGGGTACTGTGGGTGTCCTGCCTTGTGTGCCAGTGATGGTGGGCAAGCACTATGTGTGTGGTACAGAAGGGAGCAGGGCTTGCATGGAGCAGAGGTGGGTGCTGGCAGTAGTGTCAGGGCTTGCTATACTATGTTAGGTATGCCCTGGCAGAGTATCTGTTAGTGTAGGTTCACAGTGGGGAACGTGCATGTTATAATGTGTGTATACTGCAATGGAGACTGGACATAGACTTTAATTCGGTGAGTTGACATGCAAAATTATTCTGCAATGCAACTGAGCACTGTGAACTAGGCCTTAAAGAGAACCCGAGGTGGGTTTCTGCCATCAATATTAGGCCACAGAGGCACATTCGACATGCCTCTGCTCTGCTGTCCCCAATATAAAAACCGCCACACTAGCGACACACAGATTGTTGCTAGCTGGCTGCTTACATTGATGCTGTCATTTACCTCCGCTCCCCAACCTTCTGCATATCGCCGCTCCCCGCCTGCATCTCTTCCATCCCCGCCTTCGTAAGCTTCCTCCAATTGGCTTAGTGTCACTGCACAGGAAGCTAAAGAGAAGCAGAGCTGTCTGCAGCCTTTCTTACTGCTGCCACCTGGTGTCTGTAATTTGTAAAGCCGCATGCTTTCTGTCTGTATAGAGAGTGGCAGCAGTGAGGATGACTGAGACGCTCTGCTTATTGTCAGCCACAAAGTCTGCACGGAGGTGAGGAAAGTTGCTCATGCAAGAAAAAATGGTAGGCTAAAACTGTAGGGAAGGTTATAAGTGAGTGAGAAGAGAGGTTAGGGGAACAGTGAGTGAAAAGAGGAGGAAAGCAGAGGAGGGAAGGGTAAAAATGAAGTGAGGGGAGGCAGATGAGGACAGGAAAGGTTGGAGGTGACTGCACCAGTAGATAGGGAAGCCCAGGCTGTACCCCCTCATTTTCACCACCTGTCACACCAACCACATCTGTCTTGTGCTGAATGGGGAGCACTGCTCCATACTCCACCAGTGAACTATGGTGGGTTATGCAACAACACTGCCCCAGTCCACAAAAAAAAAGTACAAATTGCTGAGGGTGATTAGGTCAGTGGTTAGGGACTGGTGCTGCCAGGGCTTTTATATGTACTGACACTATCCATAGAACAGCCCCCCCCCCCCCCCCCGGTCCTTGGAAAAACTACCAGGTGCAAAATCAGTCCTTGGATCAAAAAAGGTCGGGGACCACTGTGTTGCTGGTGCTTGCTATACTTAGCATGGCGACTGCCAGTACAGGGATCGACATGTGCCACTCTTCATCGTTCGTGGGTTATCTGGGGGTTTAAGAATTACTGAGGATGCTTTTTTGTTGTTGTTATGTTTTTATTTCACTTTTAACTCTTTGGGGAGTACCTCAGTACCTTACCCATTTTACCTTGGGAATGGGTGGACATCTGGGGGTGTCCTTGTTAAAAGGGACCCCAAGATGCCACCATGAACCCCACCCAGGGCCTACACCCACAGGTGTGGTGGTAGCTACCCCCACCCTCCTTCTGGCCACCGGAATTGGGGATGATCCCCTTGGCCATGGTTTCGACAAGGGCTCTGGGGGAGAGGAGGAGGCTTTGCCTCTCTTCCAGAGCCCCCTCATACCATGGACCATGCAGGTTGGTATAGCTCAGACTTTGGAGCCCCAGGCGGTCCAGGCAAAGCAGCTGGTTTCTGCGCACGTCTCATAGCGCCTGAGTTGGGCGCCGGTATAGCATTAGTGCTAAAGGGATGCGGCCTGAGCTATGGATAATTAGGGTGCCGGACCTCTAATTACTTCTCCCTCTGAGTTGCTACAACTCTGAGGGAAAATAGTATTTAAAGGGAAGGTCCAAGCAAAATAAAAAAATGAGTTTCACTTACCTGGGGCTTCTACCAGCCCCATGCAGCCATCCTGTGCCCTCGTAGTCACTCACTGCTGCTCCAGTCCCCCGCTGACAGCTTTCCGACCTCGGAGGTCGGCGGGCCGCATTGCGTACGTTTTTACGCATTCCCACTAGTGCAGGAACATTAACACATTCATTTTTACGCATTGCTGGTTCAATGCGTAAAAAGTTACGCATTAAACCAGTAACGCGTAAAAACGTATGTGTTAATGTTCTTGCACTAGCGGGAATGCGTAAAAACGTACGCAATGCGGCCCGCCGACCTCCGAGGTCGGCAAGCTGCTAGCGGGGGACTGGAGCAGCAGTGAGTGACTACGAGGGCACAGGATGGCTGCATGGGGCTGGTAGAAGCCCCAGGTAAGTGAAACTCATTTTTTTATTTTGCTTGAACCTTCCCTTTAACGCCACCGATAGTCTGAGTGACAGTAGGGTGAGCTATCATACAGCCTGTGCCCATCTCGCTGGTGGTGGGATAATATGTACCCGGTCCAGGCTCCTCATTTTGGCTCTGCCAGCCTGCCTGGGTGACAAGGGGTTACAGAGGCTTCAGAGGGGGGGAACCTCACATCTTTTATTTATCAGTACAATATTTGTCGAGGATCCTTATATAGCAATATTGCAGCTGTACAGAAATCCTGGCCAAAGCGTTGCCAATACCCCAGCATGAAATTCCCTGCTTTTTCTTTTGACATATGTTAATTTTCCCTACCGATGGGTAGATACAGTATGTCATTTAACTGCATTTGAAACAAAAATCGTTTTCCTATCATAACTTTAAAATTATTAAAAATAAAAATTACTATCGGCTCAGTTGTGATAACTTAACAAATGTATACAGTCAAAATGTCATATTCATTTTTGCTTGTATAGCAAAGCACTCTTACACCAAGTTACTCTCAATCCAAGGTTTTACTGTACTAAATAATAATAATACACCTAGTATCAGAGGGGACTAGAAGGTAGCGTGCAGATCTAAAGGGATGCCAGGGATGCCTCTTACACTTGTAATGCTGTCACAGGACAGAAGCAGCAACTTGAAAAGGAACGGCTCATGTTTTTAGGCAGACCACTTGTATGAGAAGAATCATCACAAGTCTGCCCAGAAGTGGGAGAACAAATAGCAAGACCGATGGCGTATCCCAGATCAACAAGGATTCACGAGCAATTCAGACCAGCCTCTCGCTGGGCTGAGTCTGCCTTTCCGTGCTCCTAGCACACAGATAGAAACAGATCCCTGGGAAGTTGCTGCGCTTCCAGCAGGCTGATGTCCTAGAGCATCCCCATCTGCCCGGCACAGCTTCCCTGATGGAACTCTACATGGTGGATGCGGATCTTCTGGCAGCAGCTGCTGCAGATGAGAAACAGAGCCAGGTGCCTGGCCAGAGAAAGAGAGAGAGAGAGAGAGAGTGGACGAGTGTATCAGTTGCCTGACGTCCAGGTACCGTACATTATGTGGACTGCATGGACACAGCTGTCTGTGTCATTAGCGGTGCCTTGGAATCGGCCATATAAGAGTGAGCAAGTGTCAAATAGTGGGCAAGGATATTTCAGTTCTGAATATATTCATGGGGGATAATGGTGGTGCTTGATATTATATATATATATACACACACACACACACACACACACACACAAATACACCTATCTCTAATAGTATTAAAATCACTATCTCTGCAGCTAATTATATTTTACTGTTTTGCACGAGTACTGATGTTGTTGTAGCAGAGAGGTTTCCCTCTGCAGCCTCCTTTTCCGTATTTCTTTTTTCTTAATCAATCTGTTTCTCATCCCCTCCCTCCCCCAATCCAGTTCATGTGCATATGTCTGGCAATAACAGGATATGCAGCTGGGGAAACCGTGGGCTCCTTGCTGATACATCCATCTCAGCAACAGTGCTTGATGATTTTCTGATGGGATGTGATGTGTCAAATCACAAAACATGTTCTTCTTGTACTCCTTGATCTCCTCTTTCCTTGTGCTGGGTGCATCAAGTGAATATGGAGTTTCAGCATTATTAAGCGTGACACACAGTACCTACCCACTAAGCATTTCCAGCTTAACCCATCAAATAACAATTTATTGTGCAACGCTAGCCATTATAATATGTACTCCAATCGGCACAGGAAAGGGTTACTAGCAGATCTCTGTCAAGGATATCATTGTTATGGAACATACATCTAAAGCGTGCATTGCTGGATGGCACAGAGATTGCCTCATATGCCAGCTGCTTTATAGAGGTAGGAAATAAGATGTATCCACTCATCATTGGTCTGCTTACAACACAGAAGCATGCATGCAGCGTGCAGGCAACATGCACGTAATTTTCCCATGCACATGGTTAGACAAAATTGATAATGAATTTGATGGGGATAATACATGTGGTGTATGGAAAAATAATGCAGTGCTGTGTTATCCTGCATGCAGAAATCACATCAAATGTGAACAAGCCCATCGATTAAGAGGAGCCCTCAGACATATGGAGGCTGCCTGGCCATCCCACTGATCTTTCTGGACACTAGTTTCTGAATCAGACACCTGAAACAAGCATGCAGCTAATCTTGTCAGATTTTTGTCAGAAACATCTGATCTGCTTGCTTATTCCGTCTATAGCTAAAAGTATGAGGTAGTGGATCAGCTGGACCGAAGCTTGAAATTTGGGCGCATGAGGCAAGTGGACAAAAAGGGTGCTGCCATTCCACTCCCATAATACATATCGTTTGATGGGCGCCGAACAGGAAAAAAAGCGCCGGAGATTATTAACGTTTTCAAATGGCGCCTGAAGATTTTTAATGTTTTCTAACGGCGCTTGTGATGATTTTAAGTTTACAAAATGCGCCCGTGACGAATAACTTTTACAAAAATACAAAACATATTGTGAGAAAGCGCGGAGGAGCCGCCGCCATGAGCCAGCGGCGGGCGGCTCCTCCCGCAGACAGTAGCCTTATGCACGGAGAGGCAGCCGCCTCCTCTCAGCGTGGGGCGGCTGTCCCCGTGCAGAGGCATGCGGAGCGCGTAGAAACCGCCGCGTCAGACGCGGCGGTTGGGCCGCATGCCTCCACATTGGGGGCACAGAGCAGGGCTGCTGTGGCTGGGACTCGTAGTCCCTCGGGTTTTAGAGTGACGCGCGCGCGCGCGCACTCAGGGAATCATTTATGACACATTGAAGGGAGTCAGCTGACCAGGCTGGTCAGCTGACTCCAGTACCTCTCCCTATTGGTCCTCCACTTAGGGAGGTGCTGGGGAGGCACTTAGGGTATATATACTGCTGGTGGTTCAGTTGTTCCGTGTCTGGCGTTGCGTTCACATATGTGGGAGCACCCAGATCCGTTAGTCAGATCCGTTAGTGTGCCGGGACCAGCAGGAGCTGTAATCCTACACTAAGTTAGATTCTGTTGATAGCTTAAAGTACTAGTTTGATTGTGATTATATGTTATGACCTTTGCCTGCCTCGACTATCCGTCTGAACTCTGACCTTGTACCTCGTTATTTCTGATACCTGTTGCCGAACCCTGCCTGTACCTAGACTCCGCCTCTGCCTCCTGATTTTGTACTCCGATATTTCTGATACCTGTTGCCGAACCCTGCCTGTACCTAGACTCCGCCTCTGCCTACTGTTTCTGTACCTTATCTGTCAGTGTGTTAACGACTTGGCTTGCCCGACCTCGAGAACCGACCTCACGATTGGAGGCGGTTCTTTGTCCTGTTAGTGACACTTACGCCTGAGTGTCACTTTCGGACTTTCCTTCCCACTGTAAGTCTGACTCCTCCCGTCTCGGAGAGCTCAGACCTGTGGAAGGAATCTGTGCAGTTTTCCTTACTGCACTGAGGCTTGTCCTCCGTATTACTGTTGCACCAATCACTACACTCTACTCAGGTGACCAGAGGTTAGCTAGTATATTGGATTATCGGTGATACTGCAGATCACATATAATCTGATATACGTCTGTATTTCCCGTGATACTGCAGTTCACCGGTAATCAGACTTCTCTGTGCTTCACCGAACGTTACAGAACGCCAGACCACAAAACAGATGGAATCACGCGCTGATCCTCTGACGGTGCTTGCCACTTCGGTGGATAACATTCATCAAGCACTGGGCCAGCACAAAGCCCTAATCGATGCCTTATCAGGCTCTGTGAAAACCCTTCAGACGTCAGTGGATTCAGTACGTTCCCCTCCTAGTGATGACATACGCATGCCTGTGCCTGATAAGTTTTCCGGCCACAAGTCTGACTTCCGGAATTTCAGGAGTAGAGTGTTGTCATATTTTGAATTGAGACCCCGATCCTCGGGGACTGAGACCCAACGGGTCATCTTTATTAAAACCTTGTTGACTGGGGACTCCCAGTCCTGGGCATATAACCTGCGTCCCACCGATACCGCTCTAACCTCGGTAGACGAGTTCTTTAAGGCCATGGCCATAATCTACGACGACCCTGACCTTGCTGCGACCTCAGAGCGGAAGCTCAAACTTTTGCGGCAAGGCAGAGGTTCGGTCGAGGATTATGCGGCGGAGTTCCGCAGGTGGTCAGTCACTTCTAGGTTTGACAACTTTGCCTTAATGGATTACTTCTTGTCTGGGTTGTCAGAGGAGGTCTCTGACTTAATGTTAACCGTGCCTGAGCCCAAGACGGTTGATGAGGCCATATCTTCGGCCATTCGAGTGGATCGCAGGTTGCGCCACCAGAGGCAGGCTAGGGGCAGTCACCGGGTCAGGGTGACATCATACGCGGCACCATCCGCTACACCCCTAGTGGCACCGTCTCCGCCTATCACACCCTCCCCGGCCTTGCCACCGCCCGAACCAATGCAGATTGGTCGGTCAAGACTGACCCAGGTAGAACGAAGGCGACGAATGACAGAACAGCTGTGCCTGTACTGTGCAGCGGCAGGACATAGAGTGCGAAACTGCCCTAACAAGTCGGGAAACGAGTTTGCCTAGGAGTAGTGGGGGGTGACACCCTGGGCACGCAAATTGCACCCCTTAAAGAGAAGAAATTACTTCTCCCTTGTACGGTTACATGGGAGAATAAATCTGTAGCCACCGAAGCCTTTATTGACTCTGGCTCAGCGGCTAATTTTATGAACTTCGAATTTGCTCAGGAGTTGGGCCTCCCACTCACTCCTGTGAGACCCCCCATTCAGGTTACGGCAGTGGACGATTCCCCTCTGCAACGGAATCGTTCCCTGTCACAGACTCCGATGGTGAGACTTACCATAGGGGTTCTGCATGGGGAAGAGCTACAATTTTTTGTACTGCACATGTCAACCTCCACTATTATCTTAGGCATACCGTGGTTGCAAGTCCATTCACCACACATCGACTGGGCCACGGGTCAGTTAACCTCCTGGTCTCCCCATTGTTTTCATCAGTGTTTGGGGAAGCTAACATTGGGGCAGACCAGAATTCAGGTGGAGGGGGTTCCAGACCAGTATGCTGAATATTCGGATGTTTTCTGCCCTAAAGCTGCCGATAAATTGCCTCCACATCGCCCTTTCGACTGTCCCATTGACCTCCGTTCTGGTTGTGTACCCCCCCGGGGTCGGTTGTACAATTTGTCGGGGCCCGAAAAATTGGCGATGCAGGAGTACATTAGGGAGAATCTGGCCAAAGGCTTTATTCGGCCGTCCCGGTCGCCTGCTGGGGCAGGCTTCTTCTTTGTAAAAAAGAAAGACGGAGGTCTGCGGCCTTGCATTGACTACCGCGGTCTCAACAAGATTACAGTAAAGAATCGCTATCCGCTACCCTTGATAGACGATATTTTTACACAAATTACTGGCGCCCAGATCTTTTCTAAATTGGATTTGCGGGGTGCGTACAACTTGGTACGCATAAGAAAGGGCGATGAATGGAAGACGGCCTTTAATACACCAGACGGGCATTACGAGTACCTGGTAATGCCCTTCGGGTTATGTAATGCCCCGGCCGTCTTCCAGGAACTCATCAACGAGGTCTTCAGAGAGGTGTTGGGAAGATTTGTTCTAGTTTATCTAGACGATATCCTGATTTTCTCCAACAGTCTCTCTGAACATAGAACCCACGTGAGGTTCGTTTTGAACAGACTAAGGCAGAATCTATTGTATGCAAAGTTAGAAAAATGTATCTTCGAGGTAACATCTGTCGCTTTCCTGGGATACATAATCTCTACTACAGGCCTGTCCATGGATCCGGCCAAGGTCTCCGCTGTGTTAGAATGGCCTCAGCCGGTAGGCTTGAAATCGCTTCAGCGGTTTCTTGGCTTTGCCAACTATTATAGGAGGTTTATAAGGGGGTACTCTTCAGTGGTTTCTCCACTTACCAGCCTCACTAAGAAGGGTGCAGATACAACTCACTGGTCTCCCGAGGCGTTACAGGCTTTTGCCACCCTGAAGGGATTATTTTGTTCTGCACCCATCCTCAGACATGTGGATACGTCCTTTCCTTTTATTGTTGAGGTGGATGCCTCAGAGGTCGGGGTGGGGGCTGTGCTGTCTCAGCGATCTGGCTTGCAGGGTAGAATGCACCCATGTGCCTACTTCTCCCGCAGATTCTCCCCTGCGGAAAAAAACTACGATATCGGCAACAGAGAACTCTTAGCCATTAAGTTAGCCTTTGAGGAATGGCGACACTGGTTAGAGGGAGCGGAGCATACGGTCACGGTTTACACTGACCATAAAAATTTAGAATACATCGAGGGAGCTAAGAGGTTGAGCCCACGCCAGGCTCGCTGGTCATTATTTTTTTCTCGATTCTCTTTCATTATTACGTATACACCGGGTAGCAAGAATACTAAGGCGGATGCCTTGTCCAGGTGCTTTGAGTCAGAGACAGCACAGTCCTCCATTCCAGAGACTATTATTCCCCAAAGGTTGGTACTGGCCGCAACAGAGACTTGGGAGGATTGGAAGGGAACTTTAATTCCCTTCCAACAAGACATTCCAGAAGGAAAGCCCGCAGGAGTGTTGTTCATTCCGCTACCGTTCCGTCTTCAGGTTCTAGAGATGTTCCATACACATAAGAATGCTGGGCATCCTGGAGCATCTAGAACACAGGATCTGGTAGCCAGATGTGCTTGGTGGCCTTCCTTGGCAGCTGATTGCAAGGAATTCGTGAGGGAATGTGCGGTTTGTGCCAAGAGTAAACCCTCCCGGCTGGCACCTGTGGGTACCTTGCAGCCTTTGCCCACCCCGAGTGAGCCATGGACCCATTTGTCCATGGATTTTGTAGGTGAACTTCCCAAGTCAGAAGGCATGTCGGTCATTTGGGTGGTAGTCGACCGCTTCAGTAAAATGGCCCATTTCGTGCCCTTGAAAGGTCTCCCCTCGGCCCAGGAATTGGCTGATTTGTTTATCACACATGTGTTCCGGCTGCACGGTATTCCGGAGAACATAGTGTCGGATCGGGGAGTCCAGTTCATTTCTAAATTTTGGAGGGCATTCTGCCAACTAATGGGTATGAAGCTGTCATTTTCATCGGGCTACCACCCACAGACCAATGGGCAAACGGAGAGAATCAATCAGTCTTTGGAGCAATTCTTGAGGTGCTATGTTGCGGAGACACAGAACGACTGGGTCAAATTTCTGCCTTTCGCGGAGTTCGCACAGAACAATTTAAAAAGCTCCTCCACCGGATTCTCTCCGTTCCAGGTGGTGTCTGGAAGATTGCCCAAGTTCTCACCATTACCTGTGGTCTCCTCTCCGTTTCCAGTTTTGGAAGCCTGGCAGAGATCTTTCAAAGAGATTTGGCGCACAGTGGGGGATAATTTACGAAAAGCTTTTGTTAATCAGAAGGGTCAAGCTGATAAAAGACGTTCAGTAGAGTGGCACTTCAAACCTGGAGACATGGTTTGGGTCTCTACACGTCATTTGGCTCTGAAACAACCCTCTGACAAACTTGGTCCCAGGTTCGTGGGCCCCTTCCCTGTGACTAAGAAGATCAACAATGTCACATATACCATTGATCTCCCCACCAGCATGCGGGGAGTGAGGTCTTTTCATGTATCACTTCTCAAACCCGCAGTCCAGGGGGGTCCCACTCCTCCTCCTCCTGTCTTAGTCGATGCTCAACCCGAATATGAGATAGAAAAAATCATAGATTCACGTATGGTTCAGAACTCGGTGCAGTATCTCGTACATTGGAAGGGGTATGGCATTGAAGAGAGGCAATGGGTACCTGGGAACCGCATGCATGCAGATGAGTTAGTGAGAGAATTTCATGCTGTACACCCAGAGAAACCTGGAAGAAGCTGTCCGGAGTCCACTCCTCGGGGGGGGGGTACTGTGAGAAAGCGCGGAGGAGCCGCCGCCATGAGCCAGCGGCGGGCGGCTCCTCCCGCAGACAGTAGCCTCATGCACGGAGAGGCAGCCGCCTCCTCTCAGCGTGGGGCGGCTGTCCCCGTGCAGAGGCATGCGGAGCGCGTAGAAACCGCCGCGTCAGACGCGGCGGTTGGGCCGCATGCCTCCGCATTGGGGGCACAGAGCAGGGCTGCTGTGGCTGGGACTCGTAGTCCCTCGGGTTTTAGAGTGACGCGCGCGCGCGCGCACTCAGGGAATCATTTATGACACATTGAAGGGAGTCAGCTGACCAGGCTGGTCAGCTGACTCCAGTACCTCTCCCTATTGGTCCTCCACTTAGGGAGGTGCTGGGGAGGCACTTAGGGTATATATACTGCTGGTGGTTCAGTTGTTCCGTGTCTGGCGTTGCGTTCACATATGTGGGAGCACCCAGATCCGTTAGTCAGATCCGTTAGTGTGCCGGGACCAGCAGGAGCTGTAATCCTACACTAAGTTAGATTCTGTTGATAGCTTAAAGTACTAGTTTGATTGTGATTATATGTTATGACCTTTGCCTGCCTCGACTATCCGTCTGAACTCTGACCTTGTACCTCGTTATTTCTGATACCTGTTGCCGAACCCTGCCTGTACCTAGACTCCGCCTCTGCCTCCTGATTTTGTACTCCGATATTTCTGATACCTGTTGCCGAACCCTGCCTGTACCTAGACTCCGCCTCTGCCTACTGTTTCTGTACCTTATCTGTCAGTGTGTTAACGACTTGGCTTGCCCGACCTCGAGAACCGACCTCACGATTGGAGGCGGTTCTTTGTCCCGTTAGTGACACTTACGCCTGAGTGTCACTTTCGGACTTTCCTTCCCACTGTAAGTCTGACTCCTCCCGTCTCGGAGAGCTCAGACCTGTGGAAGGAATCTGTGCAGTTTTCCTTACTGCACTGAGGCTTGTCCTCCGTATTACTGTTGCACCAATCACTACACTCTACTCAGGTGACCAGAGGTTAGCTAGTATATTGGATTATCGGTGATACTGCAGATCACATATAATCTGATATACGTCTGTATTTCCCGTGATACTGCAGTTCACCGGTAATCAGACTTCTCTGTGCTTCACCGAACGTTACACATATTTATCGTATTTAACTAAAACATTATTTAAAATGTTATCCCTTACTGTTTGTAAAACATTATTATTCACAATAAGCGATCAGTACATAACGTAAATTGTATTATATTTTTTGCAGTCACTAATTGTAAAACCTTATTCTCCACATAATAAAGTGATCACTAAGGGGGGTTTTAGGTTTAGGCACCACCAGGGGGGTCTTAGGGTTAGGCACCACCAGGAGAGATTTAGGGTTAGGCACCACCAGGGAGGTCTTGGGGTTAGGCACCACCAGGGAGATTTAGGGTTAGGCACCACCAGGGGGTCTTAGGGTTAGGCACCACCAGGGGAGATTTAGGGTTAGGCACCACCAGGGGGGTCTAAGGCTTAGGGATAGGTACAGGGAGGGTTCTGTGTGAGAGTAGGGTTAGGTTTTTTTTTCATAGTTATGAACAATATTTACAGATTTTATTATATGAAGAAACGATAAATGAAGGTTATTCACAATAATATGCAATTATCATGATTAAACATATATTAACATTTTTTTAACAAACATAATTATAAGTTTCACTTTTTAAAACAGGAAGATTATCGTTTTCACAATTTGCTAATTCATACACATTATTAAATGTTTTTTTAATTTGTAAAACATTATTTGTAAATTAAATACAACACAATATTTTTATAAACGCTATTACTGCTTATCGTTTACACCCCGCACCCTTTTTTCCCCGACACCCTTTTTGCATGTACGCAAGCTGGACAGCCTGGCAATGTATATTGTTTAAAAGTTAATAAGTATGTCAGCCTCTATGTGTTTCTAAGGGCTCAAACCCACTAGATGCCTTTTCTAAGTGCTAGTGATTTGAAAAGCTCTTGCTAATGCAATGCTATGGGGGATTTTTTTTTTTATAAAATCACATCGCTCAAGTAGGATCACACCCATAGCATTACATTAGCAACAGCTTTTCAAATCACAAGTGCTTAGAAATGGCTTACTAATGTACTGCTAGTGGGTTCCAGGCCTCACCTGGGTCCCTTTAATTGGAATTTATAAGCAGGGAAATTGCACACAATTTCAGTAAGGGTGCGTATACACATCCGATTTTGATTGCCCGATTTTACCACTTCCATATAGTATCAGTGCTTATCTTAACAATCTGTTCATAGTATTCAAAATCTGTTGACCCTCACGTTACATAGAGGAGGTAAAATTGGCCAATCATTGACCAATCAATGTTCGATGTGTGTACATACACTAAAGTTGTCCACTATCTGTACAATTTTCAGGGAAGAATTGCCCGAGCGATCAGATAAATGCAACCAGATTGTCAGAAAAAAAATGTTGATGTCTAAAATCAACTTAATACTTTGAACGATTCTAGTTTTATCAGAAAAACATTTTCGGGTTGTGATGCATAGGAAGTAAAAATTGGTTTGATGATAAAGTAATCAATGTACTATGACATTCTATTTCCAATCACATCTATCTGATCACTCAGGCAATTCTTCACTTGAAATGATATCGTTAGTGGACACCTTAAGTGTGAACCCACGCTAGTGTTGAAGCATAAATCTGATGAAGAACTTATTACTCCACTCTAGACTAGTGGACACCATACAAACCTATGCAGCTGTCCTTTTTTTCACTGCTCCTATCTTGCCTGATTTGACAAAAATTGCTGCATTCCTAGTCAGTTTCTGTTGATAAAATATCTGAAATCAATTGGAAGTTGATCAGTAGGCTTACTTGGGTCAGTAAATCGCCAATAGATTTGAACGATTGAATAAGACCTGATGTAAAATGTTGATTAAATATCTATTCTAGAGTGGATGGTGGCCTTGACCTTAACAGGAACCCTTTCCTTTTTGTATACTAAAGCTTAACTTGGTGGCTTTTTATGAACTTTTTACATCTTCTTCTGTAACATTAGCCCCCTTACAATAATTCTGGTACAAGTAGGAAAATGTAAAATACCCCTTTTGTCTTACTTAAATTACTGTAAGGGTTGACAATGACAAACGATTGACAGATTAAAGGACACCAGAAGTGAGAGGGATATGGAGGCTGCCATATAAACAATACCAGTTGCCTGGCCATCCTGCTGAGCCTCTGTCTCAAATACACTTAGCCATAGACCCTGAATAAGCATGCAGATCACGTTTGACTGAAGTCTGACAGTATTAGCTGTATGCTCAAGCGTGTTATTCAGTCACTACTGCAGCCAAAGAGATCAGCAGCACTGACAGGAAATTGATATTGTTTAAAAGTAAATTAATATGGCAGCCTCCATATTTCTCTCAATTTAGGTTTCCTTTAAAGAGAATCTGTACTCTAATATTCTTACAATAAAAAGCATACCATTCTATTCCTTATTTTCTCCTGTGCCCCTCTGTGCTGTTTCTGCCACTCCCTGCTGCAATCCTGGCTTGTAATGAACAGTTTTAGGCAGTGTTTACAAACAAAAGACTGGCTTCTAACCACAGTATCATAGGCTGAGAACTAGCTTACTGTGTGACTCATGCAGGGCTTGGAGGGGGTGTGTAAAGCTTCTGCCAATGACAAGCAGTGCTGCACATTCCACACATTCCAGCCTCAGCCCGACAGACATGGCAGGAAAGGAGATAAGATTTATTACAGAGACTGTGCATCTAGGAAAGGCTGCAGTAAGACAGAGCACATTAGAACAGGTATATGAACTTATAGGATAGAAGAAATAAGGCTTAAAATTGTGTTACAGAGTCTCTTTAAGGCTAGGTCCACACTTATGCTAGAAACATGTACTGCACAGTGGATCAGATGTACAATCTGTGTCCATCCATGAAATCATGGTGACCAGGACTAAAGGACATGTGATAGACACCATTGCTATCTATGATGTATTTTATTTTTTGTGGTGCCCAGAAAAGTCATGAATGATGAAGCTTTCTGATTTGCTACCGTAACAGAGACTATGGACATGTCTGAACAGATCCTATAGCAAACACAAGAGTGTGTCAACAAGTCTGTTGGTCTCCGGTGGGGAAAGTGGTTCAGTTTTGACCAGAGTGTGAACTTAGCCTAATACAGAATTAAGGAGCCAGCAGAAAAGCTTTAGGAGCCAACTTCATTGCCAAAAATTAGACTAGGAGCACACTTGTCTGTGCCGAAAACCATGTACATCTGCCATGCTTGCTAGAGTATTTTTTGAGTTTTTCATTCTGTGTTTTGCATGTTTCATCTGCCTTTTTCAACAAGAGTAAAAACACAGTATCTTGACAATATCTTGATGATCTATGAATATTATTATTTATTTATTTTTACAAAAACGCATAAAAAAACATATGGAAATTGCATGTGTTTTTGCTTTCTGAGTATTCAGAAAGAAGTAACTTGCTATGCAAAGTGAATAAAATCCACATTAAGGGCTCCGACACACTATAAGCGCTTTTTGGCCTCCAGAGCTTTCTGAGAGCTTTTTAAAAAATGCTCCCATTGACTTACAGTAAAACTGCAGTAAAATTGTGCAATTTTACTGCGATCATTATTTTAATGTAAGTCAATGGGAGCATTTTTTAAAAAGCTCTCAGAAAGCTCTGAAGGCCAAAAAGCGCTTATAGTGTGTCTGAGCCCTTAATGTGCATTTTAACTTTGCACAGCAAGTTACTTCTTTCTGAATACTCTATGCAAATCACATGCATTGCTTTCCTGTTGGAAAGCAAAAACACATGAAATTTCCATATGTTTCCAATCTCCGAAAGCTCCGGAGGCCAAAAAGTGCTCAGAAAAGTGCCTATAGTATGTCTGAGCCCTAAATCAAATTACATTAATGCACATCAGTGTGATTTTTTTTTTTTGTGTGTGGCCCATAGATTTACATTGTATCTGATTATGAAGTAATTATGCAGATTATGCAGGGTACCTATGACACATTTACATATAAATTATGTACTTGTCTACAATAAATATTTTTTACAGGCTTTGTTTCTTGTTTTTGTTAGAAATGGGCCGAACCTCCGATTTTAGGTTCGCGAACTTCCGCGAAAGGTTCGGTTCGCGAAAAAGTTCGCGAACCGCAATAGACTTCAATGGGGAGGCGAACTTTGAAAGTTTAAAAAAATTCTATCAACTGGAAAAATGATAGAAAACATGTTTCAAAAGCTCTAATACCTGGAGCCACACCTAATTGAGTGAAATACACATCACTGCTGGAGACAAGTAGACAAGACAAATAACATTTATATCACACTTTTCTCCTGGCGGACTCAAAGGACCAGAGCTGCAGCCACTAGGGCATGCTCTATAGGCAGTAGCAGTGTTAGGAAGACTTGCCTAAGGTCTCCTACTGAATAGGTGCTGGCTTACTGAACAGACAGAGCTGAGATTTGATCTCTGGTCTCCTTTGTCAGAGGCAGCGCCCTTATCCATTACACCATGCAGCCGCTGCTTACAGATATTTAGCCAGACATGGCCTTCTCTTTTGTGTTATTTGTCTTGTCTACTTTTTCTCTTGTATTGAGCATAAATAGTAAATTTTAGGCCAGCAATTTCAGGCCAGCTTCAGTTGGTATAGTGGTTAGTGTGCTTGTCCACCATACAGTGAGACCCAGGTTCAAATCCCAGCCAATGTGAGTTGGCTTTTATGCTACAAATCCTTAAAGGGAACCTAAACGGAGAAGTATATGGATTTTTCCTTTTAAAATAATACCAGTTGCCTGAATCGCCTGCTGATCCTGTGTCTCTAATACTTTTAGCCACAGCCCCTGAACAAGCATGCAGATCAGGTGCTCTGACTGAAGTCAGACTGGATTAGCTGCATGCTTGTTTCAGGGTGTGATTCAGCCACTATTGCAGTCACAAAGATCAGCTGGACTGCCAGGCAACTGGTATTGTTTACAGGAAACATCCATATCATTCTCAGTTAAGGTTCCCTTTAAAGGAGAACTGTAGTGAAAGGTATATGGAGGCTACCATATTGATTTCCTTTTAAGCAATACCAGTTACCTGGCTATCCTGCAGATCCTCTGCCTCCAATACTTTTAGCCCTAGACCCTGAACAAGCATGCAGCAGATCTGGTGTTTGACATTTTTGTAAGATCTGACAAGATTAGCTGCATGCTTGTTTCTGGTGTGATTCACACTACAGTGGCTGGATAGTGTACTGGTTAAGGGCTCTGCCTTTGACATGGGAGACCAGGGTTTGAATCCTGGCTAGGTCAAGTACCTATTCAGTAAGGAGTTCAAGGCAAGACTCCCTAACACTGCAGGGTGGCCTCTTGAGCGCGTCCCTGTGGCTGCAGCTCTTGAGCGCTTTGAGTCCGACAGGAGAAAAGCACTATACAAATGTTTGGATTATTATTATTATTATTACTGCAGCCAAATAGATCAGCAGGGCTGCCAGGCAACTGGTATAGCTTAAAAGGAAATCAATATGGCAGCCTCCATATACCTCTCACTACAGTTCTCCTTTAAGCAACCTAATGGTTTTTTTGCATTGAGCATAAATGGTACATTTTAGGCTAGCTTCACTTACTACTGTAGTGGTACAGTGCTTAGGGTGACGTGCCCACCACACAGTGAGATCTGGGTTCGATTCCCAGCTAATGTATGATGTATACTGGTTTTTAAAATAGTATAATTCCCTGGCAGAAGAGACCCTCCTCCCTCTGGTAGGAGGGAGGAGGGAATGGGTAGAAGGGTAGAAGGGTAGAAGGGTAGAAGGGAGGAGGGAGAAGGCCAATTAAAATCTCCCTAGCAGAGTGTGTAGCAGCTGTCCCATAACTATTTAGTGTAGGCCAGGCATGGGCAAACTTGGCCCTTCAGCTGTTACGGAACTACAAGTCCCACAATGCACTGCAGGAGTCTGACAGCCAGTCATGACTCATAAAGGCAAATGCATTGTGGGACTTGTAGTTCCGTAACAGCTGGAGGGCCAAGTTTGCCCATGCCTGGTGTAGGCAGACAACTGAGTCAAATGGTATAAAGGACCTAGCTTGAAGGGAGGGTGGGCGGGTTCTCAAGCAGTGTGTTTGACAATAACATGTCTGCTGACAGTGAAATGGAGGGTAAAAATTTTGCTCAATACAGCATTATGGGGCGAATCGAACTTTCGCAAAAGTTCGCCTGATGCAGGTGAACGCGAACCCCCAAAGTTCGCCTGGAACCGTTCGCCGGCGAACCGTTCGGCCCATCTCTAGTTTTTGTGTGCCACTGTTGCAGACATGGCCAGTCCAGGATATCCACTTGGCTCCCACCTTGCCACTACCATTGCAGACCAACTCACCCTATGTGTGCAACCCTCCCCTGCATTGGTCCAGAAGCTTCAGAAGTGTTCCGCAGCCTGAGAGCCCTGGAAAATGCTGGTATGTGCACAATGCACACACACTGGATATGGTAGAATAAAGGACTGCTGGAATTGGGCAAGCAAAGATTGCCTGTAAGAGTGAACAGCAGCAAGAGAGGATTTAGGGACCTGTTCTGTTCACATTTCATTTTGTACATGCAAGTTCTGTTTCACCTGACTTGCTGTGGAAATAACCATGCTTCTGTGAAAACAGGAATAAAGCAGAAGGTGTACATTGTAGTGAATGGGAGAAGGAGAAACTGGAAATGGCCTCTAACATGTAAGGATGCTCTTGCAACTATACTGGATCAATTGTTTTGTAGAAAAAGATTGCAAATGTAAAGCAAAAAGGTGATGGTTGAGGAGAGACCATGCTTACTATATTTGTACTAATTACAAACTGAGACATAAGCACTTGGTGTGAAGTTAATATTGAACACATCACCCTGATTCAATACATTTTTCTCATGAGTTTTACTTTGTCGGGCATAAAATCCAAAATCAATTCTCTATTAGAAGCTGTTAAGTAAGTAAAAAGGATGCTAACAAGGCAATTCAAAAGTTTAAAATCAATTTCACTTTTTTTCCAATAAATTATTAGTCCCCTTGCCCCCAGGCTCTTTTCTCGTACGCTTTCCGCAGAAGAGAAGTTGTAATGCATGCTAATTAAGCCTGATTGGCTGAAGCCTCTGTCTCTCACCTCTGTTCCTCTCTGATTGGCCGCCTGTTTTTGGTCACTTGCAACTGCTAGGGCGCAGGGAATGGGGCCAGACCCTGTCCTCTGTCGCTGTTCTCAGCCTCCTCTTGTTGTGTGCCCTTCTCCGCACTACTGCTGCATCCCCCCTCACCCTGCCTCCCCTCTCGCCTCACATCCCTCCCCCCACGCATCTCCTCTCCTCCCCGCACTATTTCACAGTGAAGCGGGGAGGAATAAAAGCAGTGCGCACAGACTAACCTCCATATGGTTCCAGGCGCTGAAGTTCCTGTCTATACACTCTGCACTACCGCCGCCGGTACTTCAGAGTGTATAGACGGGAACTCCAGCGCCACCATGAGCAGATGAGTCTGCGCCCACTGCCTTTATTCCTCCCCGCTAAACTCTGTTATAGTGCAGGGAGGAGAGGAGATGTGAGGGGGATGCGGGGGGAGGTGGAGGCCGACGCCTGTGGGACCCAAGATGGCCCCTGCCATGGACAGAATTCTGGTCATTTTACTATATAAAATACACTGAATTCAAAACCTGGACAGTGCAATGCAAGTAGAGCAAGTAAGCACTGGCGTAACAATAGGGGATGTGACTCCTGCCACCGCGGGGGGGGCCCGGGGCCCCCTAGGGCCCGCTCAGGGACTTTTGTGGGGCACGATCTCTAAGAGCTACATGTAACTTCCTGTTTACACAGGAAGTTACATGAAGCACTTAGAGATCGGAAGACCTCTGGCGAGAAGGAGGTATGTGCTCAGCCTGCCACCGCCGCTGCTGCTACCAATGATTGCAGGAGAGGAGCGCTGAAGGGGAGAGCCCGAGGTGAGGGGGGGGGGAATGTCCCCCCTCCCCACCGATCTGCAGCCACGCTCTCCTCTTATGCTGCGACCCTTCCTGCCCCACGAAAGTCCCTAAACGGGCCCTAGGGAGGTAGGGGGGCCCGGATTTTTTTTTGCAGGGGGGCCCGGGGATTTCTAGGTACGCCCCTGCAAGTAAGTATCTACTGAAATATCTGGGTTTTTTTCCCTGGCATAGTATGGCTAATAGTTGCACTTTAACAAGAATTCCAACTTTATTACACGTGTGTGTGTGTGTGTGTGTGTGTGTGTGTGTGTGTGTGTGTGTGTGTGTGTGTGTGTGTGTGTGTGTGTGTGTGTGTGTGTGTGCGCGCACGTTATGAATTATACATTATACTGTGTTATCAATGCCTCCAAATTGCTTGCAACTAAGTTTGCATTTTTTCCGTCTTCTGTTTTCAGAATGAAATAGGTCAGGAAGTCCTGTTCTCTAAACATATGACTCTTGACTATTAATCCCTGTGTTCCTCAGCAGTCAATAAATGCTAATAAATGCTAATGTCTCTCACAAGGAGTTATGTCACCAAGAAGGACTATATCACTTCTTTTTTTTTTACATCGCTTTTAAGATGCGTTGATTTGTTTTCCCAATCTTTCTTTCCTATATATTGCCACATTTTATACATCCTCTATGATAATAATGGATAGTAAAATGTTTCTTTGCAGCACTGGTTTCCGATATACATTGTAATTAAGGAAGCAGATCATTTGTATAAAGATCAATACTATGCAATTTATTCAGGACACAGAGAAACAAGGGGTCATTAATTTTTGTGCTTTCCTGTAAAACAGATCATTCAGACTAGAGTGAAACAAAATGTTTTCATCACCGGAACCACTAATAATTAACTTTGCATAGTTTATAAGTTAAACATTATAACTGTAACGCTGGGGGGTCATACTTTCTGACCACCCAGCACAACAGGGCTAAGAGCTGGATAATGAAAGAGGCTACACAGGCTGCCCAGAGCAACTGCAGCTCTGGGCTTCTGATAAGATGCAATGGCAGCGCAGTGCGATGTTGCGCTGCTCTTGCAATAGCGAACATTCAGACAGATACAAGACAGACTGGAGTGAGGTAGCCAATAGCAACCGCAGCAATGGCTACCTCGCAAGGACAGGACGCTGACAGAATGAATGCTTGCTAATGTAGTCACTGCCTCAGTGACAGCAAGCATTCACAAAGACAAGAGTGAGGTAACCAATAGCAACCGCAGCAATGGCTACCTCGCAAGGACAGGACTATGCTAGCTAAGCACGGGTGATCGCGCTAAGCGCAACCTACTAAAACATGCTAAAAACCAAGTACGTATATATCAGCGGCACTGATATATCACCGTAACACGAATACAAGGAAAATAACAAACACTGACTAGAATATGTATATATTGGCGATGAACCAATATATAACATATATATATATATATATATATATATATATATATATATATATATATATATATATATATATACATATATACATATATACATATATATATATATATATATATAACATAAGCAAGGAGACTAACTAGATCTTGACTGGAACAATACAGCGAACTGACTAGGCAATACAAACAATACAAATTCTCTGCACTAGAAGGCGTACTTATATATGTCCCCGTGGGAAATATATAAGCGTAGCTCCACAAGATAACTGAACTAGAAAGTAACAAGACAAGGTATATATTTTACAGTATCAAGGGACCCAGTAACAGCTTAGACAGAGCTAAAACTATGACGGGCGAGGACTAAAAGGGGAGGCAGACTTTTATGCTGGCATCAGCCAATGGATGCAAGCATGCAAATCTCCACACAGCTGAATGGTAATCATTAAATCCTGAGCTGGCTTGGTTACTATTTGCTAGCTGAAAGACTATCTGTACCAATGCATGCAGTCCTATGCAACAACATGCATGCAGGAAATTAAGGGCTATCTGGCTGCAGTTCAGCTGTAGTAAGCCACAGGTGGAATGATGACAGCATTCTGAGATGCCCAGAATTGCAGAGCAATTGCAAATGACAATGTGACTCGTGAATGCACAAGCGAATGCAGGCAGACAAGCCAGAACTGTCACTTTGGGGCTCCACCGCAATGGACAGAACACGCCACAGGAGGAACCCTTACTATAACTCTATATATTTTTAGATTGTAAGCTCGCAAGGGCAGGGCTTTCTCACCCTTTTATGTCTTGGAATTCATTATACATTTAATTTATTACTTTTGTCACTGTCATTACCAATTCTGTATTTTGTATCGATCCTGTATTTTGTCACCAATTATGTATTTTGTATATTTGTGTTTTCCATTTGTCTGTATTATTATCTATCTCATGTTCGTTAAGCATCATGGAATTAATATATTGGCAATATATATATATATATATATATATATATATATATATATATATATATATATATTTGAAATTTTTGTTTTAGAGGACGAGACGGAGAATGAGGGAAGAGGAGGGGAGAGATTTGTTTTCCTTTTTTCTCTTTTAGTAAATCTTAATTACATATTTACAAAAACATTGTTGTGCCCTCTGTCACCATCTAGTGGGTGCAGGTTGTCAGCACCTAGCCAACTGTGCTGGATTGGGGCCAACTGCAAAGGCTCAGTAGGGTTCCTTGATGTACATGCTTCAGAGGAAAATGAAAAATGTGAGTGACAGCTTGTGCGCTCTTGAAGGAAACACAGAAGAACAGAGCAATTTGTTTGTGCTCAAAAGTGGAGTTCCACATGATGTATTTGTGCAAAGGCAATCCAGCATTTGAGAGGTGACTGTTGCATGTATAGAACAGCTGTACCATTTGATTAATATACAGTATGAAACGTGCAATACAGAGAGAAAGATACATTAGGTAAGATTGTGGACATCAGCATTGTTAAGGAGATACAATAGATGTAAAGACATTATAACATTTTCATCTAGATAATTACATAAACATAACCCATTACATCTCCACTACAATCCCCACTGACAGCAGATCCCTACTTTCTGTTAACACTATGAGCTGTGCACCACTTTATTATATCCATTTATACAGAATGTGTGATTTACCTCCCTTTAAATAATTAGTCACAATGAAAAAGAAATGTAATGCACAGGCCAATGTGGTCAAGATACTAGGAGTGCTGCTTTCAAAATTGATTGCAAGGTACATCAAATGAAGAGGAAAGGGTGAAAGTGCACATCCACTGCTACAAATTCTATTTATTGCATTACCATTAAAACAGGAAAGTACATTTGCAGGTAACATGCAACTTATCCTAAAGCAGGAAGGCAAGCATACAAACCAGTGCATGGTTACACAGGTGTTTTGCACAGCTGTGGCCCCTGCTTTGTCAGGACCATACAGCTGTCGACCCCGCACTGGTCAAGCAATCAATGTTGTAGTATTATTATTTATTGTATTTATAAAGCGCCAGTATATTACGCAGCGCTGGACAATAAATAGGGATACATACATTGCAACAGAGGGGTTACAGACAGAGAGGTAGCAAACGGTTATACAACATAGCACACGGTTATACTGTACATACATTCAGGGTATAAAATGCAGTTTACAGAGACCCGGCAAAACAAGTACGAGTTAGTCCATGAGAAGAGTGTAATTGCTGGGGTAGTAAAATTAACACACTAAGGGAGGGGGAAGGCCCTGCCAAGGCTTACAATCTAAAGGGTGGGGGGGGGGGGGGTGTGACGCCGGGCGACGCCCAGTCGTCCGAGGATTCGCGGCCGATTGTCCGATCGCAACCGTGATCGGAAAACTGACATTCTTTATTTTTAAAATAGAAGTTTTTCCTTCCTGCCTTCCCCCCCCTTTTGCCATGAGGGCTGAATGGGCCTGCGTTAGCATATGGCTAAAGCAACCTGGTTTAGCAAGAAATCCTGTTAAGGCTCCCGGAAAAGCTCTGGTGACACTAATGTGCTAATTGGGCAGAGCTGAAATACCAACAGAGTCTATTCAACAGGGGAAGCTAGCACAGCATGAGGTCTATTGACACCTACATTCCTCCCAGTCTTGACGGCACCGACTAAACTGAGTATGGAATGCATGGTGTTGATAACTTTGTCACATTTTGCAAATACCATCCATGGGAGGAATATGAAAATTACATAATTTTGTTTCCCTAATTCTGTAGAATATGGTGATACTAGACATAGCCAGGTAACCCGAGCAGGGGCTGAGATATGAATAATGGGGTCCCCGTGCGCCCCAAATATTGCAAGTTTGATGTCCTATGAACGTGTATTCTCAGCCCAATCTGAATATGAAATCGGTTTGCATGTGCGACAAAACCCCGGCGGGGTATGAAATTGGACATATTTTGTGGATGGCTGGAAGTTCCTCCCCTGAGAACTCACTGCCTGACACGCCCCTGGGCTGAGCTTGAGACTCCGCCCAGAAATGTCAGTGCTCAAAACTGATTGCATGAGGACCCCCAGCCAATTCCCCCACTTTCCATCATACCGAAAAGACTGCCACTGCTTGGGGAAATAGCAGTGGCCATCTTGCAGGCGGAGCAACGGCCATGTGGTTCGGCCATATTGCGAACTAACTGCAACAAAGGAACTTTGTCTTTTCCCGAACGGACTTTCCACAGAATCATAAGTATTCGTTCTTTTTATCCCTTTTTCTTTTATGTACTGTGTTATCACTGTCTCTCATCGTTTAATTGTTCACGATTGTCTGTATATATTAATTATTTATATTGTAACAAATAAAGGCTTTTTAAAAGGTCTTTACCTCTCAGTAAAACCTTCTATTCAGTATACACAGACGAGACCTAAACTTCCGAAGGGACGCTACTGTTTTGATCGATAGATAGGAATTGCACAGTTTTAACCGGTTGTTTGTTTCACAGGTCTATAGCCAGTTAGCAGTTTTCTCTGGGCTGATAGAAAACAGAGATGGTGGCAAATCTACCCCTGGGTTGGAGTAAAAGTGTATTTTCGTAACCTCACAGGCTCCCTACTGCGTCGTGACGCTCAAACTCCGCCAATTCTACGCAGATTGCGTCCATAGCTCTCAATCTGTGTGCTAGAATCGGATCGGACGGTTTTGCGTGTTCACGGCCAGTGGGGCTCTTGTGACAGTGGTCGGCAGCGTTTGGGATCTGTGTGTGCTGATAGTATCTCAGGTAGGGCTATCGAATTAGCCCTATCGAGAAACGAACTAATTCGTTGGTAGTGACTGAGTGCAATATATTTTTCATATATACAGAGAGACTGTGTAACCAGTACCCCTCCCCTAAGTTTTCTTTTATTTGGCATGGAAATGTCCGGGAATTACAAGGTCATGGTCCTATCCGACCTGCAGAGTCTGTGCGAGGCGAGAGGCATGGACATCCGCGGCAAGAAACAGCAGGACCTGATAACGGACTTGTACCGATGGGATAGCCAGAATCTGCGGACGCTGGAGGTGTCCACTGTGGAGGACACCGGCTCATCTAACGCAAGTCGAGGGGAACCAGAGACTGAAGATCCTGTGCGTACCGAGGTTGAGCAACCCGCGGGCAATGCAGCAACAGATACGCAGGAGGCTGTCAGTGTGATCCCCGACCCCAGAACCCCTGAAAGTACTCGCCTGGAACCGGCCAGTACTGGACTGTCCAGTTATGTTGATCCAGTAATGCAGCAGGCATTGCAAAAGCTGATGGAAACTGATGTGGACAAGTACCTGCAGTACATGGCGGAGCAAAAGCGAGAGGAACGCCAATCTGCAGAGGCGCGGGAGAGACGACAGCATGAGCTGAACATGGCGAAAGTGCAGCAAGCCAGCCGGAGTTCAACGCCCAGCCTCCCTGCTGAAGGGACTGCCGCTCCAGTAAGTGCAAAATTTAAATTTGCTATTATCGAAAAAGACACTGACATTGACTTGTTTTTGAGGTCTTTTGAAAAGGCCTGCCGTCAGTATCGTCTGTCCCAAGACCAGTGGGCCAGACATCTGACACCCTTGCTGCGCTACAAAGCGCTTGATGCTTTCTCAGAGTTGCCTGTGGAAAAGGACAATGATTATACCGCTATAAAGGAGGCTATAATCACTAAGTACCAGCTGACGCCAGAAGCCTACCGGAAAAGGTTCAGGTCCTGGCAGAAAAATCTACTGATTCTTATCAAGATGTGGTCAGCAGTCTGCTCACCACACTCCGCCAGTGGACGCTAGGCCTCACTAAAGGGTCTTACGGTGTCCTGGAGGACTTAATCGTCCTGGAGCAGTTTCTGAACATTTGCCCGGCTGATGTACGCCAGTTTGTGCTGGAGCACCGACCGGCGTCAGCGACGGTCGCTGCAGACCTCGCTGAGACCTTTGCAACGACCAGGGTGCCGGAGA
This sequence comes from Hyperolius riggenbachi, assembly GCF_040937935.1. NCBI lineage: Eukaryota > Metazoa > Chordata > Amphibia > Anura > Hyperoliidae > Hyperolius > Hyperolius riggenbachi. The sequence goes on from NC_090648.1 coordinate 309,470,433, forward strand.
CCCGCAGGACTGCCCCATCTAGCTGGAGAGGAGGTCAGTCCCACAATTTTGCAGACTCTCCTACCTCTGTGAGCCGTGCGCCCCAGAGGCCCTCCAGCGCAGCTGCTGCGTCCAGGCCTGCAGCAACAGAGGGCATCACCTGTCACTTTTGCCGCAAGCCCGGACACATGAAGTTTAACTGCCCGGAGCGGAGGCAGACAGCGCCAGCTCCTGCACCACCTACACCTCGCCCACGGCAACTGCCGCCAGCCAGCGCACCCCAGCCGGGAGCACCCAACAACGTCATGTTCGCAGGTGGGAGAGGGATCCACTCCGCTACGAGCAACCACCAGCTGGTTACAGTGAACGACCAGCTTGTTACCGGTTTCCGCGACACTGGAGCGGATGTCACCCTGGTGCGTGCGCACCTGGTCCCGACGGAAAATATCCTCCCTGACAAATACCTTACCCTCACTGGAGTGGGGGGCACTCTTTCTCGCATTCCCCAGGCTCGGGTGTCCATCGATTGGGGGGTGGGGGTTCAAGAGAAGGTTGTTGGGGTCCTGGACCAACTGCCGGTCCCAGTTTTGTTGGGGACCGACCTGGGCAAGCTTGTGTCCTATTATGAACCTGCCCCAAGCCCCTCAGACTGCCAGGAGGGAGACGGACTCTCCGCCCACACTAAGGTACTTTGCACCAAGGGGCAAGAACAGGGGGGAGGTGGGTTGAATGTGCCCAGTCCAGGGGTACCGAGTCCAATAGTACCTGTGTCACAGGTACCTGTGTTTGATATACCGATTGTTTGTGATGAAAATGTTGTTGTACCTGTCACTGTAATTCATGCATGCAGCCAGGATGTGAGTAATGCCAGTATGTGCCAGTCTGAAGGTGTACCTGTACTGGCAGTAACACGCAGCCGCGCTGCTCAGAACCTGGGCTCAGAGCAGGTGGAAGAGGTTCCGGCCTCCTCCCCCTCCTCTGACCACAGGGATGGTAGCCTTCAGCCACTAACTGCATATGCCACGGGCCAGCTGGCTGAGAGCGAGAGTGCTGCATTTGTGCAAGCACTCCAGACTGACCCTAGCCTCGAGGCACTCAGAAGACAGGCTTCTGAGCCCCTCACGAATGAAGGTACCTTCAAGGTATATTGGGAAGGTGGTAAGCTGTACAGCGAGCCTGTACAGCCCACCGAAGGTGAAACAAGTGTGGGTACCAAGTTGCTTGTGGTACCCAGTGCCTTCCGGGGGCATGTGCTGAAGTCCGCACATGACATTCCCCTGGCAGGGCACTTGGGAATCCACAAGACACTTGACCGTATCCAGGGTCATTTCTACTGGCCCAGGATGCGGATCGATGTGACCAACTATTGCCGCTCATGTACTGTTTGCCAAAAGGTAAAACGGGCTGGGAACCCCCGCAAGGCTCCCTTGTGTCCACTGCCAATCATAGGTGAGCCCTTTCACAGAGTGGCAGTCGACATAATTGGACCATTGCCCACTCCCAGCAGCAGTGGCAAAAGGTACATCCTGACGGTGGTGGATTACGCCACCCGCTATCCTGAGGCCATGGCGCTTTCCTCCCTGAGGGCGGACAAGGTAGCAGACGCGCTACTTAACATTTTCTCCCGAGTCGGGTTCCCTGCGGAGATGCTCTCCGATCAGGGATCCCAGTTTATGTCCGAACTCATGGAGGCCCTGTGCAAAAAGATACACATGACGCACATTGTCTCCAGTCCCTACCACCCGCAGACCAATGGACTGTGTGAACGGTTCAACGGGACGCTGAAGCAAATGCTGACCACGTTTGTTGAGTCGCAAGGTGGGGACTGGGAACGATACCTGCCTCATCTGTTGTTTGCGTACAGGGAGGTGCCGCAGGAGTCAACCGGGTTTTCCCCGTTTGAACTCCTGTATGGGAGGAATGTCCGAGGACCCTTACAATTGATGCGGGAGACATGGGAGGGCAAGGGCGACCCCACTGATGTCTCCATGGTCGATTACGTCCTCAAGTTCAGGGACAAAATGGAGTCCCTGTCCGCAGTAGTGACCAACAACCTGGCCCAGGCTCAGGCCAAACAAAAAGCATGGTACGACCGCACTGCTGGAGAGCGGTCATTTGATGTGGGTGACAAGGTATATGCCCTTCTTCCCGTGAGGCAGAACAAGCTGCAAGCAGCCTGGGAGGGGCCTTTTACTGTAGTGCAGCGGTTAAACCCTCTGACGTATCTAGTGAACATGGGGGGCAGGAAGCAGAAGAGCTTTCATGTAAACATGCTGAAGGCCCACCATGACAGGACCCAGTATGCGCTGCCAGTGTGCAGCCGGTTAGAGCAGGGAGAGGCAGACCCCCTGTTAGACCTGCTGGCTGACGTACGAGATGTGGACGGCGACCTAAACGTCAATCCACAGCTCGCCTCAGCCCAGCAAGAGCAGTTACAGAAGGTGCTGGGCCAGTACCAGCACACCTTCTCCGGTATCCCGGGGCGGACCAGTATGGCGGTGCATGGGGTAGATACAGGTACCCATCCCCCCATCAGGCAATCCGCTTACCGTGTCTCTCCCGAGGTACAGGCGGACATGCAGAAGGAGGTGAGGGAGATGCTGGAGTTAGGGGTGGTTCAAAAGTCCAGTAGTGCCTGGGCAGCCCCTGTTGTCCTGGTCCCCAAGAAGGACCAGACAACTCGGTTCTGCGTAGACTACAGGAAACTGAACGCCATCACCACTACAGACGCCTACCCCATGCCTCGCATTGATGAGCTGCTAGATACACTGGCATCAGCCAGGTACCTATCAATCATGGATCTGAGCCGGGGGTATTGGCAGATACCACTTGCACCTGACGCGAGGCAAAAGTCGGCCTTCATCACCCCTTTCGGCCTCTTCGAGTTCACGATGATGCCCTTTGGGATGAAGAACGCCCCCGCCACGTTTCAGCGGGCCGTGAACGACCTGCTAGAGGGAATGCAAGGGTTCGCTGTAGCGTATCTGGATGACATTGCGGTGTTCAGCCCCACCTGGGAAGAACACCTCAAACACCTGTCCCAGGTACTAGAGAGGCTGGCCATGGCCAATCTGACGGTTAAACCGAGTAAGTGTCAGATTGGCCTGACCGAGGTGCAGTACTTAGGTCACCGGGTGGGGGGTAACACCCTGAAACCTGACACGGGAAAGGTGGACGCCATCCTGGCATGGCCTCGACCTATCACGAAACAGCAGGTCCAGGCGTTCCTGGGGACCGCCGGCTACTATAGGAAATTTGTTCCCGCCTATAGTACACTGGCGAAGCCCCTGACCGATGCCACTAGCAAGAAGCACCCCAAGGTTGTTAGCTGGACCCCCGCTTGCGAGAATGCCTTCCAGGCCTTGAAGCAGGCCCTCGCAAGCGCCCCTGTGCTTCAGGCCCCAGACTTCAGTCGTCGGTTTGTGGTGCAAACCGATGCCTCTGACTACGGTCTCGGCGCAGTCCTCAGCCAGGTGGATGGAAAGGGGGATGAACACCCTATCCTCTACCTGAGCCGGAAGCTCCTGCCCCGAGAGGTAGCCTACTCCACAACTGAAAAGGAGTGCCTGGCGATCGTGTGGGCCCTACAGAAACTGCAGTCGTATCTGTACGGCCGCTCCTTCACGATCGTCACTGATCACAATCCCCTGAGTTGGCTAAACCGTACTGCTGGAACCAACGGCAAGCTCCTACGGTGGAGCCTGTCATTGCAGCAGTACGACTTTACGATCCAACACAAAGCAGGCAGCCGACACCAAAACGCTGATGGGCTGTCGCGGTGTCAGGGGGAACCCGACCCAACAGCGCCAATAGCTGCTACGGAAGGCGTCCTGTTGACACCTCCCTGAGCAGAGCTCGGGAAGGGGGAGGTGTGACGCCGGGCGACGCCCAGTCGTCCGAGGATTCGCGGCCGATTGTCCGATCGCAACCGTGATCGGAAAACTGACATTCTTTATTTTTAAAATAGAAGTTTTTCCTTCCTGCCTTCCCCCCCCTTTTGCCATGAGGGCTGAATGGGCCTGCGTTAGCATATGGCTAAAGCAACCTGGTTTAGCAAGAAATCCTGTTAAGGCTCCCGGAAAAGCTCTGGTGACACTAATGTGCTAATTGGGCAGAGCTGAAATACCAACAGAGTCTATTCAACAGGGGAAGCTAGCACAGCATGAGGTCTATTGACACCTACATTCCTCCCAGTCTTGACGGCACCGACTAAACTGAGTATGGAATGCATGGTGTTGATAACTTTGTCACATTTTGCAAATACCATCCATGGGAGGAATATGAAAATTACATAATTTTGTTTCCCTAATTCTGTAGAATATGGTGATACTAGACATAGCCAGGTAACCCGAGCAGGGGCTGAGATATGAATAATGGGGTCCCCGTGCGCCCCAAATATTGCAAGTTTGATGTCCTATGAACGTGTATTCTCAGCCCAATCTGAATATGAAATCGGTTTGCATGTGCGACAAAACCCCGGCGGGGTATGAAATTGGACATATTTTGTGGATGGCTGGAAGTTCCTCCCCTGAGAACTCACTGCCTGACACGCCCCTGGGCTGAGCTTGAGACTCCGCCCAGAAATGTCAGTGCTCAAAACTGATTGCATGAGGACCCCCAGCCAATTCCCCCACTTTCCATCATACCGAAAAGACTGCCACTGCTTGGGGAAATAGCAGTGGCCATCTTGCAGGCGGAGCAACGGCCATGTGGTTCGGCCATATTGCGAACTAACTGCAACAAAGGAACTTTGTCTTTTCCCGAACGGACTTTCCACAGAATCATAAGTATTCGTTCTTTTTATCCCTTTTTCTTTTATGTACTGTGTTATCACTGTCTCTCATCGTTTAATTGTTCACGATTGTCTGTATATATTAATTATTTATATTGTAACAAATAAAGGCTTTTTAAAAGGTCTTTACCTCTCAGTAAAACCTTCTATTCAGTATACACAGACGAGACCTAAACTTCCGAAGGGACGCTACTGTTTTGATCGATAGATAGGAATTGCACAGTTTTAACCGGTTGTTTGTTTCACAGGTCTATAGCCAGTTAGCAGTTTTCTCTGGGCTGATAGAAAACAGAGATGGTGGCAAATCTACCCCTGGGTTGGAGTAAAAGTGTATTTTCGTAACCTCACAGGCTCCCTACTGCGTCGTGACGCTCAAACTCCGCCAATTCTACGCAGATTGCGTCCATAGCTCTCAATCTGTGTGCTAGAATCGGATCGGACGGTTTTGCGTGTTCACGGCCAGTGGGGCTCTTGTGACAGGGGGACATAAGGTAGGACTGTGGAAAGGGTGATTGACAGAGAGTTAGAGTGTGGTAGATGTGGGGTAGGCTATTTTAAAGAAATGTGTTTTGAGGGCTTGCTTGAAGGTGTTGAAGGAAGAAGCTAGTCTGAGGCGGAGTGGAAGGGAGTTCCATAGGGTGGGGGCAGCTCTTGAGAAGTCTTGTAAGCGTGCATGGGAATGAGAAATGCGTGGGAGGGTCAGGCGGAGATCATTGGAGGACTGGAGGGGACGGGCAGGTATATATCTGTTGACAAGCTCAGAAATGTAGGTTGGGCAGGTCTTGTGCACAGATTTGTAGGTAAGGCACAAAACCTTAAAACTGATCCTGAAGCTGATAGGGAGCCAGTGTAGGACTTCGCAGAGGGGAGACGTGGAAGCATAGTGGTGGGAAAGTCTGATGAGTCTAGCTGCTGCATTCATGACTGATTGAAGGGGTTCAATGTGTTTTAAGGGGAGGCCAGATAGTACGGCATTGCAGTAGTCAAGGCAGGAGATGATGAGGGCATGGATGAGAAGCTTGGTAGTGTCTGGGGTCAGAAAGGGGCGGATTTTGGAGATGTTTCAATGGTGGAAGTTGCAGGTTCTGGTAACATTTTGGATGTGTTGGCTGAAGGAGTGGGCAGAGTCTAGGGTGACGCCCAGGCAGCGGGCCTGGGAGGTAGGGCGGATGGTAGTGTTGTTGATAATGATGTGAATATCTGGGAGGGGTGGTGCAGAGCAGGGCAGGAAAATTATGAGTTCAGTTGTAGGTGGAGTGTGTGTGTGTGTGTGTGTAACTCAGTATATAAAAAAAATAAAGAAATGGCCCTTATTCAATTAACATTTTCTCCTAAGATTTCTACTAGCTAATATTTTCACATTTAACCAATAAAATGCCTTTAAGGCCTCTTTCACAGTGGGACGTTGCGCTTGACGCGACGTTAAGTCACACAAAGTGCCCCTAACACAGTGCATGTAGGCTATAAAATTGGACGTTATTTTGCACTGCGTTGTGTCTCTTGGTGCGCCGTTTTCGTCACATACTGATGGAACCAAAAATGGCGCATGCATTACATTTAAAAATAAATAAATAAATAACTGAGCACGTGCAACACACATAACGCAGCAAATGTATTGCTAAACGCACAGCATGCAGCACTATCTAAATATTTCTACACATTACGCAACGTGTGCACTGTGAATGTCACACAGACTTTGTATTGCTGTGCGTTAGTCTGAATTATAATTTTTTTTAATGTGCGACTTTAACGTCCCACTGTGAAAGAGGCCTTAAGGCTAATAGACTCAATGCAATGTTTGCATCAAATATACTGATCGTTTGATGGTTTGATGTCTGATCTGCTTCCGAGGAGATTGGACGTGCTGCAAATTAGGACATGAAAATTGCATGTTGTGTATCTAGAATTAAGCCATCAGCAAGCATGAAAATAATCAGGATCATTTTGACAGTACATTTTAACTACTTTTTTAACCACTTGAGGACTGCGGTGTTAAACCCTCCTACAGTGCCCCCCCCCCCCCCCCGGCAACACCCGACGCACATACATATCCGAATCCCTATAGCTAGCTATAGGTCCCCCCAGTATAGGTAGCCAGGCATAGGTAAGCCAGTATAGTTGCCCCCGGTATAGGTTAGCCAGGTAGGTGCCTCCAGTATAGGTAGCCAGTATAGTTGCCCCCCAGTATAGGTTAGATAGGCAGGCGCCACCGGTATAAGTTAGATAGATAGGTGCCCCCTGTACAGGTTATCTAGGTAGGTGCCTCTAATATAGGTAGCCAGAATAGTTGCCCCCAGCATAGGTTATATAGGTAGGTGCCCCCAGTATAGGTTAGTTAGGTAGGTGCTGTCAGGAATATATTGGGGTGCTTATGATGTAAGGATAACAGGAACATATTCTTTCATTTTTCTGCCTGTGTTCCATGTAGGTCTGCTAGAATGGAGCTGTGTCCGTTGATTGCTTGGGGAAAGGAAGTGGGTATTGTCTTGACCATATGAGGTGCTTTGAGTTTCTGCTAATGGGATTATCTGCCTGGCTTTTGAACTCAGGAGACGGCCCATTGTCTCAATACACAAAGCAAGCCTAGTCAGGAAAAGTCTAACACATGTCAACTTTTGGTGAAGAAAAACTATTTCACTGTGAGGAAATTAAATTATTGGTGGAGGTGAAAAGCCTCACTTCACAATCTTTGATGTATAGACTGTTACCTGGAAATGGAATGTCTGAGATTTAATTAAAACCTAGTTCCTCCCCTCCCCAAGGAAGTTGCAGCCTCCAGGCGTAGCTCAGAGTATAAAAAGCAGAGGCAGATACCTAATAAAGATCTTCTCTTGGAGATAGCGCATAGCTAGAGATGATCTCGACTTCTGGTCGAACAAGCGGCATGCTCCTGCCGACAACATTGAGACCTTCAAGTTGGTAACGTTTTTAATCCCCATTTTTAATTTTACGCAAATATCTGTGTGTGTTATCTTTGTAACTTTAATTTTGTAACTTTTTATTTTTGTTTTTTGTAATCTTTTGTATATATTAAGTTCTGCATTGTTCTATGTTTTTCTGGAATATTAAATTATTATTTAATAAGCTTGACTTCTGCCGTACTAAACTAACACTCATAGCCTAGAGGAGATTGCAGTGTAGCTGTGTATAAGTCCGTGCCTAATTGTATGCTTGAGCAACACTACCATATGAAATTGTAATTGCATTGTGTGTGGGGGCGTTTGTCACACGTTGGCCTAAAGCGCGCAGCTGACCCAACGTACGAAACGCCAGTGCGAGTAGCTAACAGTATCGTTCGGAACGACTGTTAGTGGTTTTGCTGCACGACAGTGTAACTTGCATTACAAGTCAGTGTCTGATTGTGCTGTGTCACTGTACAACTGTACTGTGTGTGTGGGTGCGTGGCGTTCTCGTATTCGGCCTAAGCGCAAAGCTGACCCAAATACGAAAACACGGAGTGCGCGCTGAGGACTCGACAGCAGAGTGGAAGTGTCTAGCGAACCGCTAGTGGTGGCAGTGAGAGGTGTTCTGAGGGGTCCCAGCCTTGTTTTAGCTTGACTAAGGCTGCTTCCCCTCTCAGTCTGGTCAAACCCGCAGTCGGGAACAGTATACGCAGGCGTGCCGCGGGCTGGTTCTTGACATAATTAATTACATAATTAATTATGTCAAGAACCAGCCCGCGGCACGCCTGCGTATACGGTTCCCGACTGCGGGTTTGACCAGACTGAGAGGGGAAGCAGCCTTAGTCAAGCTAAAACAAGGCTGGGACCCCTCAGAACACCTCTCACTGCCACCACTAGCGGTTCGCTAGACACTTCCACTCTGCTGTCGAGTCCTCAGCGCGCACTCCGCGTTTTCGTATTTGGGTCAGCTTTGCGCTTAGGCCGAATACGAGGATGCCACGCACCCACACACACAGTACAGTTGCACAGTGACACAGCACAATCAGACACTGACTTGTAATGCAAGTTACACTGTCGTGCAGCAAAACCACTAACAGTCGTTCCGAACGATACTGTTAGCTACTCGCACTGGCGTTTCGTACGTTGGGTCAGCTGCGCGCTTTAGGCCAACATATGACAAACGCCCCCACACACAATGCAATTACAATTTCATATGGTAGTGTTGCTCAAGCATACAATTAGGCACGGACTTATACACAGCTACACTGCAATCTCCTCTAGGCTATGAGTGTTAGTTTAGTACGGCAGAAGTCAAGCTTATTAAATAATAATTTAATATTCCAGAAAAACATAGAACAATGCAGAACTTAATATATACAAAAGATTACAAAAAAACAAAAATAAAAAGTTACAAAATTAAAGTTACAAAGATAACACACACAGATATTTGCGTAAAAATAAAAATGGGGATTAAAAACGTTACCAACTTGAAGGTCTCAATGTTGTCGGCAGGAGCATGCCGCTTGTTCGACCAGAAGTCGAGATCATCTCTAGCTATGCGCTATCTCCAAGAGAAGATCTTTATTAGGTATCTGCCTCTGCTTTTTATACTCTGAGCTACGCCTGGAGGCTGCAACTTCCTTGGGGAGGGGAGGAACTAGGTTTTAATTAAATCTCAGACATTCCATTTCCAGGTAACAGTCTATACATCAAAGATTGTGAAGCGAGGCTTTTCACCTCCACCAATAATTTAATTTCCTCACAGTGAAATAGTTTTTCTTCACCAAAAGTTGACATGTGTTAGACTTTTCCTGACTAGGCTTGCTTTGTGTATTGAGACAATGGGCCGTCTCCTGAGTTCAAAAGCCAGGCAGATAATCCCATTAGCAGAAACTCAAAGCACCTCATATGGTCAAGACAATACCCACTTCCTTTCCCCAAGCAATCAACGGACACAGCTCCCTTCTAGCAGACCTACATGGAACACAGGCAGAAAAATGAAAGAATATGTTCCTGTTATCCTTACATCATAAGCACCCCAATATATTCCTGACAGGTGCCTCCAATATAGGTAGCCAGTATAGGTGCCACCTGTATAGGCTAGCTAGGTGCCCCCAATACAGGTTAGATAAGTAAGTGCCCCCAGTATAGGTTAGATAGGTAGGTGCCCCCCCAGTATAGGTAAGATTAGGTAGCTGAACCCCAGTATAGGTCAGATTAGGTAGCTGCCCCCCAGTGTAAGTTAGATGAGGTAGGTGCCCCCCCCCAGTATAGGTTAGATTAGGTAGCTGCCCCCGCCAGTATAGGTTAGATAGGTAGGTGCCTCCCAGTATAAGGTTAGATGAGGTAGGTGCCCCCCCCAGTATAGGTAAGATTAGGTAGCTGCCCCCCAGTATAGGTTAGATAGGTAGGTGCCCCCCAGTATAGGTTAGATTAGGTAGGTGCCCCCAGTATAGGTTAGATAGGTAGATGCCCCCCAGTATAGGTAGATTAGGTAGGTGCCCCCAGTATAAGGTTAGATTAGGTAGGTGCCCCCCAGTATAGGTTAGATTAGGTAGCTGCCCCCCAGGATAGATTAGGTAGCTGCACCCCAGTAAAGGGTAGATTAGGTAGCTGCCTCCCAGTATAGGTTAGATTAGGTATCTGCCCCCCAGGATAGATTAGGTAGCTGCCCCCCCAGTATAGGTTAGATTAGGTAGCTGCCCCCCCATAATGGAGGGGGGAGCCGCAGCCGTGGGGAGGGCAGCCCGACCTCTCCCTCCCTTCCTCTCCCCGGGCTCCCCCCTCAGATGCAGAGTGAGCGCGCACGGAAGCGCTGTAGGCAGAACTCACCTCCCTGCGTTCCACTCGCCGCTGATCTCCTCTCTGCATAGACGCTGAGTGATACACACACTGCTTCCGGCTAAACAAGAAGCAGCGTGTGTATCACTCAGCGTCTATGCAGAGAGGAGATCAGCGGCGAGTGGAACGCAGGGAGGCGAGTTCTGCCTACAGCGCTTCCGTACGCGCTAACTCTGCATCTGAGGGGGAGCCCGGGGAGAGGAAGGGAGGGAGAAGTTGGACTGCCCTCCCCGCGGCTGCGGCTCCCCCTCCCAATAGTGCGCACGGCCGCAGCAATGGACATGGGCCCCCCAGGGCCCCTCCCCTGCCTCTTCAGAAGCCAGGCCCAGTCACGAAGGCCACCCCTGCGACCCCGGGCCCTACGCCCATGCCCTCCTAGTGACCAGGCCATTTTTAGTTAATTGGGCCACTGCAGCTTTAAGGCCAAGCTGCAGGGCCGCACAACACAGCACACAAGTGATCTCCCCTCCCTTTTCCCCCCACCAACAGAGCTCTCTGTTGGTGGGGTCTAATCGCCCCCACATTGTTTATTTCTTTTAGCAATATTTATTTCATTTATTTTTAAATAAATGTTACTTTTTTTCCCCCATTCCCGTCCCTCCCTCTCACCAGTCAGCCAATCACGCGATCGGCTGTCATAGGCTTCAGCCTATGGGCAGCACAGTGGCGTAGTGGTTAGCTCTCTTGCCTTGCAGCACTGGGTCCCTGGTTTGAGTCCCAGCCAGGGCACTATCTGCAAAGAGTTTGTATGTTCTCTCCGTGTCTGCGTGGGTTTCCTCCGGGCACTCCGGTTTCCTCCCACATTCCAAAAAAACATACGGATAAGTTAATTGGCTCTCCCTAAAAAAAAAAAAAAAAAAATTGGCTCTAGACTACAGTATGTACACTACATAATATAGACATATGGCAATGGTAGGGATTAGATTGTGAGCTCCTTTGAGGGACCGTTAGTGACAAGATATATATATATATATATATATATATATATACACTGTACAGCGCTGTGTAATATGTTGGCGCTATATAAATACTAAATAATAATAATAATAATGAGAGCCAATCGCTCTCCTGTGGGCCAGGGGGACAGCCATGTCTGCTCCGCCCCCCAAGCAGGAGATGCGCGCACAGCCTACGCTCGATCTCCTGCTAGCCCCATAGATGACCGTTCGGTCCTGGGGCTGCCACACTGCTCACGCCAATTGGCGTGGAGCAGTCGGCAAGTAGTTAAAGTACTTTTTTTTTACAATTCCAAAGTGCTGAATTTTTATTTTAAAATAGAAGTTGAAAAATCGACCCCCAGGAGAAAACTTAGGAGAAAAGTGAATTGAATAAGGGATCTATATTAAAAACCTCTATACATCGGGCTTGATTCACAAAGCTGTGATAACTCTTATCATGGTCGCGCTAGCGTTATAGTGCATAACGAATCACGGCCGTTTTCGTGTGCAAATTCGCGTTTGCACGAGAAAACCGTTATTATTATAACCGCATTATAGCACGCGCAAAATGCTAGCGTGAGAGTGATAAGAGTTATCACGGCTTTGTGAATCAAGCCTATTGTCTTTAAAGTACAAAAGGCACAGGAGTCATCTTACACATACAGTGGAGGAAATAATTATTTGACCCCTCACTGATTTTGTAAGTTTGTCCAATGACAAAGAAATGAAAAGTCTCAGAACAGTATCATTTCAATGGTAGGTTTATTTTAACAGTGGCAGATAGCACATCAAAAGGAAAATTGAAAAAATAACCTTAAATAAAAGATAGCAACTGATTTGCATTTTATTGAGTGAAATAAGTTTTTGAACCCCTACCAACCATTAAGAGTTCTGGCTCCCACAGAGTGGTTAGACACTTCTACTCAATTAGTCACCCTCACCCTCACCCTTAGGACACCTGTCTTAACTAGTCACCTGTATAAAAGACGCCTGTCCACAGAATCAATCAATCAAGCAGACTCCAAACTCTCCAACATGGGAAAGAACAAAGAGCTGTCCAAGGATGTCAGAGACAAAATTGTAGACCTGCACAAGGCTGGAATGGGCTACAAAACCATTAGCAAGAAGCTGGGAGAAAAGGTGACAACTGTTGGTGCGATTGTTCGAAAATGGAAGGAGCACAAAATGACCATCAATCGACCTCGCTCTGGGGCTCCACGCAAGATCTCACCTCGTGGGGTGTCAATGGTTCTGAGAAAGGTGAAAAAGCATCCTAGAACTACACGGGAGGAGTTAGTGAATGACCTCAAATTAGCAGGGACCACAGTCACCAAGAAAACCATTGGAAACACATTACACCGCAATGGATTAAAATCCTGCAGGGCTTGCAAGGTCCCCCTGCTCAAGAAGGCATATGTGCAGGCCCGCCTGAAGTTTGCCAATGAACACCTGAATGATTCTGTGAGTGACTAGCAGAAGGTGCTGTGGTCTAATGAGACCAAAATATAGCTCTTTGGCATTAACTCAACTCGCTGTGTTTGGAGGAAGAAAAATGCTGCCTATGACCCCCAAAACACCATCCCCACCGTCAAGCATGGGGGTGGAAACATTTTGCTTTGGGGGTGTTTTTCTGCTAAGGGCACAGGACAACTTAATCGCATTAACGGGAAAATGGACGGAGCCATGTATCGTGAAATCCTGAACGACAACCTCCTGCCCTCTGCCAGGAAACTGAAAATGGGTCGTGGATGGGTGTTCCAGCACGACAATGACCCAAAACATACAGCAAAGGCAACAAAGGAGTGGCTCAAGAAGAAGCACATTAAGGTCATGGAGTGGCCTAGTCAGTCTCCGGACCTTAATCCAATAGAAAACCTATGGAGGGAGCTCAAGCTCAGAGTTGCACAGAGACAGCCTCGAAACCTTAGGGATTTAGAGATGATCTGCAAAGAGGAGTGGACCAACATTCCTCCTAAAATGTGTGCAAACTTGGTCATCAATTACAAGAAACGTTTGACATCTGTGCTTGCAAACAAGGGTTTTTCCACTAAGTATTAAGTCTTTTATTGTTAGAGGGTTCAAAAACTTATTTCACTCAATGAAATGCAAATCAGTTGCTATCTTTTATTTAAGGTTATTTTTTCGATTTTCCTTTTGATGTGCTATCTGCCACTGTTAAAATAAACCTACCATTGAAATGATACTGTTTTGAGACTTTTCATTTCTTTGTCATTGGACAAACTTACAAAATCAGTGAGGGGTCAAATAATTATTTCCTCCACTGTATATCTTAGTTTCCCTTGTCAACAATCTAACTGGACAGTAGAAAGAATGATAATCTGCTTTAAATGACTGCAGTTTATTATTAGGAGTAGCGGTATTAATATTATCAATAGAGAGTAAAACATTTTTTTTATTTTCAGCTCCTAAAATTTGTGAAGAAATTATGTAGGTAGAAAAAAACTTGTAAAAGTAATACCTTTTAATGGCTAAATGGATAAAGTTAAATGATGCAAGATTTCTGGGATCTAGTCCCCTTCTTCAGGCATATTTCCAGATGTTAGCTGAAGTAAAACACTGATGCACTCATGATAAAATGTTTAAGACATTAACAGAAGGTTTAAATTGTAGAATGGGATTCATGACTCCTTATGTAACATGATTGACTTGGCTTCATGATCTTCAGAAACCTGCTAGATATCATGTTTGCTTGCATGAGCTCACTGGTTCCAGCCTGCTGATCACCTGACATCTAACTGCTAAACAGTAACCAGCACAACTGCCATCTACGTGTTTACTATTTACCTGCATCAGTGTTTTACTTCAGCTAACATCTGGAAATATGCCTGAAGAAGGGGACTTCTTCAGGCATATTTCCAGATGTTAGCTGAAGTAAAACACTGATGCAGGTAAATAGTAAACACGTAGATGGCAGTTGTGCTGGTTACTGTTTAGCAGTTAGATGTCAGGTGATCAGCAGGCTGGAACCAGTGAGCTCATGCAAGCAAACATGATATCTAGCAGGTTTCTGAAGATCATGAAGCCAAGTCAATCATGTTACATAAGGAGTCATGAATCCCATTCTACAATTTAAACCTTCTGTTAATGTCTTAAACATTTTATCATGAGTGCATCAGTGTTTTACTTCAGCTAACATCTGGAAATATGCCTGAAGAAGGGGACTAGATCCCAGAAAGCTTGCATCATTTAACTTTATCAGTTAGCCATTAAAATGTATTACTTTTACAAGACTTTTTTTTGGGGGGGGGGAGGTGTTAGCTATAAAAGGTGTGATTTTTTTTTATTATTATTATTATTTTATTATTTTTTATTTATTTTTTTGCTTTAAAATGTGTAATTTGCTTGTAACTTAAGAATGACAGTTTTCAGTTTTGTCAAAAATTCACATTGTGAAAATACAATGTATTTGTTACATTATATTTTTGAAATCTAAAGCAACACTGTTGAGTATCACAGGTAGTCTTCTTCCTTGATGTACACATGATATTTCTATAGGAGTGAAAAGCAGAATAGGCTAAGCCTATACAGTCATGCTTCCGTTAGTATGCAGAAAGCCATCAGAGTATGAGAATGACCGGTCAACTATGGAAGCATGGTGACAGGCCACAAATGTCTATTGATTTTTGGGGGCTTTTGTGTCCATTTTTCAGAGAGAACCTGGTTAGAAACTGGCTGCATGGTAATCATCAGTGGTTCAGCAGAATAAAAAGGACCTATTATCAAGATCCAGCATTGAAAGAAAACCGTACAGCTGTATGGTCCCAAATGGCAATTGTTTTTAAATGAAGCAATTTCGTTAAAAACTCTTATGCTAAACAATGGCAGAAACACAGCTGTACTTTCACCTGACACATGACATAGATATACTGTACATATAAACATTTTGGAAATAAAACCTTTGCAACAGTTTTATAATGTCAATCTTTGTGCTTAAAAGATAACTGACACTTTCTGAGACAGTGACAAGACACAGAACACGCTTTTCTGCTTGCGGACTCAAAGTGCCAGAGCTGCAGCCACTAGGATGTGCTTTATAGGCAATAGCAGTGTTAGGGAGTTTTGCCCAATTCTCCTACAGAATAGGTGCTGGCTTACTGAACAGGAAAAGACGAGATTCAAACCCTGGTCTCCTGTGTTAAAGGCAGAGCCCTAACCCTTAACTAACACTATCCAGCCACAGTGGGGAAATATAAATGGACTTCATCCCTTTAAAATATCAATTTTTCGCCACAGTATGTCTAATACACCGCACATGCAATATGTTTATGTTCTCAATTATTTATAGTTTAATTACATTGCTTCTCTTTACTTTTCCTCTCTATCTTCTGACCCCAAGCAGTGGACATTGTTTCTGTTTGTGATCTATAGATATGTTTAACATCTTCTATGAATTTTTTAAAATCTAATAGCGTCATATTTAGAAAACCTTCTTTGTAGGTTTTCATCATTTGTTGATATATTTTTCTGCATTTTTATAAGGTATTTTTTGTCCTGTTTGCACACTAAAATAATAAGAGCATGAAGAACATATTATATTTTGAAGTTTGAATTTTTATAGAATGCTCAAAAAAGAGGTTTTACGTTTCTAGGAAATAAAAATAAATAGCACAAAAGTATATCTGCAATGATATAATCAATATCAGCACAGAACTTGGTTATGTGCTAACAAGAATGAACTGTTGATATAAAATAATACTCATTCCCTCGGTTAATTTAGTATAACAATGGCTTGTATATAGAGATTAACATGAGCTAGTATTTTGGGATAGCTCAAAGAATGCAAATAACATACATCACAGAACTGCTAGACCAATCTCACTCATTGACTCAGTAACTAAGGGCTGAGTGAGAGAAGTCATATCATAACCAGAAAGAAACAGCTCAATTGTCTTTAATAGGATCCTAAACTAGCCTTATTGGCTTACAGATTAGTACTATAGCGTGTATCATAAAATAAAAACATTATGATCAGAACGGTATCCTTAGAGACACGTATTAGTAGTAATATAAAGATCTAAGCAAACTTACACAGAGCAAATTATAGTTGCCTAACCAATTTGTAGGCAATACAATTTTGTACTCGAACATATTCATAAATTGGCAAAAATGTCTTGTCGCAAAACTTTGTCTAGTTTTCTATTTCCTTTCAGTGCTGAGAGCTTAAAGAATAAACATAAAATAGTTTGGCACGCGCTATTTGAAGTTGCAATGTGCGTAGCTGCCCGCTATTTAATTTTGTACCACAAGCACCCAAAGTTCCCACAATTGCCGATAATAACGAGTGCCCAATGTTTGTAAGCACAGTTTGCATGCTATTTTGTTCGGTGCTGTTTGTGCACAAATTTCCCTCAATGCCAATGATAAAATTTGGGGGGGGAGTGAGACATAGATAAGGGGAAGAGGTGCCCAAGAAGAATAAAATACTTTAAGAACAAAATTAAAAGGAAGAAAATTAGGTGGCTTACCTCAATGATGACAAATTCATGCAAAATGAATTATTTATATATATAGAGCACAGGCAACGCGTTTCGTGGGAAATCGCCCACTTCCTCAGGCCAAATAAAGTGCCGCTAAATGCTAGTAGCTGGTAGCCATATTAGGGGCGCCTCATAGGACACCTATGGGGCACCAAAACTTCTGCAGCACCTCTGGCGCCCAAATTTCACCAACATGGGCAAGCATCTACTAAAGACTGAAACACAAAACTGTTTTAAGGGTTACTTTGTGCCACAAGGATCGGAAAAGCATATGGAGGTCCCGCGCATGCGCAGAAGACCACAACTGGTGCAAGTGAGCCAGTGACCAGGGATCATTGCGGCTGAATGGAGGACCGCGGAAGGATGGAGAAGGACTGCAGAGGCCTGCTCATGGGGCTCGAGGAAGCCCAGGGTAAGTATCAAATCTTTACTTTAATCTGTCTCTGGTACACTTTAAACTCTTCTCTATGCTGAGTTTGAAGTGATTTTAGTTGAATGTTTAAAGTGAACCTCCGGACTAAAAATCTACTCAGCAGAACTGAAAAGGCTTGGTGTTTCTTTAACAGTTTCACAACATCAGAACTTTGTTTTTCTTACCAAAGCATTATTTTTAGCTGCATTTTTAGCTAAGCTCCACCCATCGAAGAAAACTGCCCAGGCTTTTTTCCCTGATGCTGTGCAAAGCATGATGGGATTTCCTATGTTGTTATTCATGTTGCCTAGCAACTGGGAGGGGTGATCAGCACACAGAACAGTTGGAACTGTGTATCATGCTCCGTCACCTCCTTTCAACCAAAAAGATGGCTGCCCTCATGAAATCAAATATTGGCCTATTCTTTTAAAACAGGGTGGGTAAGAGATTATATTACCTATCTATTTTAATTAACATAACTAATGTAACTTAATGACAGTATATTTGTTTAGGCTGAAGTTCCTCTTTAAGGATACAGGTGTCATGTTGGGGTTTATCCTATATCCATATTCAGTAGGTTACTGTCGAATAAACCCACAGCATAGTTAGATGATTATACATTGGCTCTGCCAGGTGCATTATAGATGCACTCAGTAGTTTTCAAGTAGGACACATAGGGATTTTTTTTCCCATCACAGAAGGGCACTCTTTGGTACACTGGCCCTATGATAACTGATGCAGCAAGGCATAACTGTGAAGAAAAACATGCAAAAATGTACTAACTATGGAAACATCATGTCTACATATTGCATACTTACACACTAAGCAAAGAAAAATACATTTTGTGGATTAGTTATTATGGTATTACTGATGTCTGTATTCCCATTGAATAGATTTCCTTTAGTAATAGTCCATGGAACCTTCCTAGAGATGTGTGGCTTTAATATGAAAATTAGTGGTCCCAGGAATACCATAGGAACTGAAGGCTGGCAATAAAAAACAAAATACCTTCAGGCCCCTTTCACAATGGGATGTTTTCACTATGTTGCATTGCCCTTTTTTACCACAGGGTAAAACTAAAGCAAAGAAAGTCTATGGGACATTTCAGATTGGATGTGGTGTGATGAGCCAAAAGCATCCGATCTGATGTGAAAGCATCAGCGCGTTGCCGTTCGACATCAGCGGTAACCATAAGTTATGTATGTCAATGGGGATTCACATATTTTATATGTTTTGTGCTGCAGTGCACATGCGCGAAAGTGTATTTTTTCAATACACTTTCATGCAATTTGTATTACTGCCACAAGAAGTGAGCGTTAGAGAGCTTCATTTATAGTTTGGCTTGCTGCCAGAAGTGAGATTACTGCTCATTGCGGCGGTAATCTCCAAACCCTATTTTAAGTGTTGCTAGCAGGTTGCTGGTGTGAAACCGGCCTTAAAGGGAATCTGAAGTGAAAATAAACTTATGATATAATGATTTGTATGTGAAGTACAACTAAGAAATAAAAGATTAGCAGCAGATATATGAGTCTAATATTGATTCCAGTACAGGAAGAGTTAAGAAACTCCAGTTGTTATCTATGCAAAAGAACGTCTCTGATCTCTCCAACTTTCAAAGTCGCAGAGAGCTCTGTCTTCTGAAGTTTACTATCTCAAGTGTCTGTGACTATATTTTATTTTTTGTACAGAAGAAAGTTCTAAAGGTCATTAGCCTGCTCTGTGAAATCATTTAGAATGCTGAGTGTAGTGTGTAAACTGCAAATATTGGAGAATGATGCAATGTTTTAAAAAAAAACATTTAACTGAAAATAAAAATATGAGACTATATTCCTTGCTTGAAATGCTATATTAAATATCTGTACTACACAACCAATTCAATATATATATATATATATATATATATATATATATATATATATATATTTTTTTTTTTTTTTCGCTTCAGTGTCACTTTAATGTTTTTATTCCACTCACTCTACCTAGGTCTAAACAGCCTTCAAGTGGGGCCTTTTGCCTTTCTCTGCATGGGATATCTGGAATTGCAGAAAACAAGGAGAATATATTTGTGGGATGTACTCTACAGATACTGTGAGGAAATCACCATTTATCACTTTACAAATGTAGTGTATGTGTTTATAAGGCTCAGTTGTCCTGCTCTTAAGGACTTTTTGACACAGGCAGTTTACAGTGATTTACTGCTTTCTTGGATCTGTCAGGTGCTTGCAGGTATCTGTAAGTGTTCTGTATGGGTGGTGCACATCATTTGCATAAACAGAGTGGGCGGCACTAAGCCTCTTTGAGCACCAGCAGCTGTGCTCTTTAAAAACCTGGCAAAAATGTTGCTGTTAGATATTCCAAGGCACAGCACCCAACTTTTAGCATGGGCATTGCAGAAATAGCCCTGTAATTGGGCTCCGGTGGCATTAGTTAGGTTTACATTTTATCATCAAGTTGCCCCAGTGCAGAGCAATTGGACATTGCTACCTAGGAAAGTTCTTTTTCAAAAATGTTCTTATAGTTATACATCCTCCAAAGAGGTACACTTACAATGACAGCATTTTATTCCTTCTATATCCTTTCAGTGCAAAATAAAAGATTATTTTCCTTGATAAAATTCATTTTTTTCACATATGGAAATTCTATAGTTGCTACAATGGTTACAAAATAACTTTATCTCAGTTTGAAAGTCCTATTAACAAAGCTGGTAGCTAAGACACAGCTGACATAAGTGCAATTATCCATTAGAGATGGTTTAGTAGATGCCAGTTTTCTTGCTTGGAATTCAAATAGTGTGCAGTTAGGAACTGAGAAAATAAAACACAGCAGCTAGAGTTTGATTGGCTCATTTTCAGGTTGCATGTAATTTGAATTCCACCCAGGAACACTTGCATCTAATTCCACATGCCTATCTCTACTAGGCAGTTTTTTTGTTATTGTTTTTTTTTGGGGGGGGGTGGGGGGGTTACAGAATGGACTACAATTTCACTGAAGTTAAAGTCTACTTTCAAAAAGTGCAGAGACAGATTTAAATAAAATAAACAAATAACACATCCCAAAAAATTAAAGCAAACATTTCAAAACTTAAAGCGTGAAGGGTGAATCTTACCCCTTTCTATTTAGGACTGTTCTTTTAGTCCTATTTGGGCTGTCTGAATGTCCACCTGGTCTCCGCTGTGCCGCCTCAATCTGTGCTTGTCAGCGGAGAAACTGGAAGGGGTGGCATACGCTGCAATGGGTTCAGCCAGTGCACACCCATCACAGCCGAAAGTGCGCCCTCTCCACGCTCCATGCAGCTGCGCTCTCATCTCTCCCTTGTGCAGACAGCGTGTCCCTGCTCAGTGCAAGTTTGAGAAAGGATGTCAGTGGGCGAACACCTGATTTTTAAAGGACAGCCATCTTTGTTATTAGTAAATATTTTGAAAAAATTGAATTTTAAGGGAAAGATTAAGTCAGGAAGCGTTGAAAATGGAGTGGATGGGGCAAGGAGCACTAGAAGATTGCGTATGTTTTTTATTTATATTTTTCAAAGTCACAGATTCTCTTTAAAGAGAAACTCCAACCTAGAATTGAACTTTATCCCAATCAGTAGCTGATACCCCCTTTTACATGACAAATCTATTGCATTTCACAAACAGACCATCAGGGGGCGCTGTATGACTGATTTTGTGCTGAAACCACTCCCACAAGAAGCTCTGAGTACCGCGGTACTCTGGGCAAAGTGCTACAATGTAACAATGTTCACAGACAGGAATTAGCTGTTTACAGCTGTCTCTAACAGCCAAAACAGCTAGGAGCAGCTACATAACTTGCCCACAGTAAAAATGTCACCATGTAATACATGTCAGAATGTGAATCTGCGAGAGGAAAGATTTTACAATGAGCAAACACTGACTAAATCATTTATACCTAATTATGGTGTTAAATTAAACAGGAAGTGTAGGCCAAACCTTTAATCTTGGTGGTGGGCTGCTTCACTTCACTGCTGGGAATTGTGAGCACTAATTATATTACATTGTTGTTTGTATATTGTTTTTTGCTGCTGCAATATCTGGTGGATTGTCTGTGTGGTTCATCTGATATTAAACAGCAAGTGTCAGTTTTTAAAAGTACAAATTTTTTTTTCTTTTCCCTCTAGTTTGTTTTGCAGCAGGCAATTGGCTAGGGGGAGGGACTAGCTGCAACAGGAGGTATTTGGTCAGCTTCAGGACTCAGTACTGAGCTTGCTCAGTCTGTGGCTTGCTCACTAAGTGGCTGCGACACAAGTGGCATAGGCGTTAAAAACAGGCGTTACAACACAGGCACAAAGAGAGTGGTGAGAGGAAGTAGGTAAGGACAAAAAAAAACAAACAAAAAAAAAAAAACTTCAATCAATATTGTGTTTTTTTGCATTGGTTAGAATGTGCTAGGCACGTTGTGGTGTAGTCTTTAAATTTTGAGGACTCCACCCCAACTTCACTCACTCCACCTCCACTCCTCCACCCCTCCCGCCCCTCCTCCCCCCTCCCCCCTCCCCCTCCTCCCCTCCCCCCCCCCTCTTCACTCACTCCCCAACTTCACTTACTCTCCCTTTCCTCCTCCCCAGCTACACTCACTCTCCCATTTCATCTTTTACCACCACAGTTTACTTTAAATAATTTTTCCCCACACAAAAGTCATCATGTTGGACTATGCTGTACAGTGTACATCCTGCAACATGTATGCATGCCTTGATCAGCGGATTGAGGGTGTTTACTGTTGCCCTGGGTGTGTGCGTGTTGCTCAGTTAGAGGCGGAAGTCGCAGAGCTAAATAAGCATCTCGCAACACTGAGAAGCATACACAACATGGAGAAGAGCTTGGATCTCACGATCCAGACACTGGATGGAACCGTTGAAGATGAGGAGGGTGGAGTACAGCCGGACCAAGAAGCAGAGGCAGCCACAAGTTGGGTCACAGTTAGAAGAGGTAGGGGAAAAAGTGGCAGGGAGGCTAGTCCAGAGTTGTCCCTCACTAATAAGTATGCTTGTTTGCGTAATATTGGGGAGGATGATTCAGGAGTAGCAATGCTGCAGCAGGATGTGCTCCTTAGCAACCAAGGGGCAGACTGCTGTAACGAGAAAGGGAATAGGAGTGCAGCTAAGGCTAGACAGGTACTGGTGGTAGGGGATTCAATTATTAGGTGCACAGATAGGGTAATCTGTCGAAGAAACCGCGAATGCCGTACAGTCTGTTGCCTCCCGGGTGCTCGGGTTCGGCATGTAGCGGAAAGAATTGACAGATTACTGGGTGGGGCTGGGGAAGACCCGGCTGTCATGGTACACATTGGCACCAATGACAAAGTTAGTGGGAGATGGAAGGTCCTCAAAAATGATTTTCAGGTACTTGGAGATAAACTTAAAGCAAGGACCTCCAAGGTGGTGTTTTCTGTAATACTGCCAGTGCCACGTGCTACATCTGAGAGACAGAGGGAGCTTAGGGAGTTAAATAAGTGGCTGAGAAATTGGTGTAGGAAGGAAGGGTTTGGGTTCCTGGAGAACTGGGCAGACTTTGCAGTCGGCTACAGGTTCTACAGCAGGGATGGGCTGCACCTTAATGGGGAGGGTGCAGCTGCATTGGGGGAGAAGATGGCTAAACGGTTGGAGGAGATTTTAAACTAGGATCTGGGGGGAGGCGGGAGGATAAAGTCTCAATACATAGACAAGATGAGGTAAAAAGACAGTGGGAACCTATCATTATGGAGGGTGGAGAGGGGGGTGGGGACAGTGTAAAGATTAAGGAGGTTGGTAAAAATTCAAGTAGCCAATTTCATGTAAACAAAATTGGTAAATGTGGTGGTAAAAATATAAAGTGCATGGTAACCAATGCTCGGAGCCTTGCAAATAAAATAGACGAACTAGAGTTCATTCTGAATGACAAAGGCTATGACATTGTGGGAATAACCGAGACATGGATGGATGAAAGCCATGACTGGATAGCTAATTTAAAAGGATACAATGTGTTTAGGAGGGATAGAACTGGGAAAAAAGGTGGAGGGGTTTGTCTCTTTGTTAAGAATTCTCTTACAGCTGTCCTCAACGATGAGATGGAGGAAGATTGCGAAGATGTGGAGTCCGTTTGGGTAAATATTCATGGTGGAAATAAAAGTTGCCAATTGCTTATTGGGGTATGCTACAGGCCACCTCTTATTAATGAAGCTGCAGAACTGCGATTACTACAGCAGATTGAAAAAGCTGCAGGTAAAAATGAGGTCATAATTATGGGCGACTTCAACTTTCCAGACATTGACTGGAGTATTGAGGCCATTCTGGTAAAAGCAGCAGATTTCTGGCAGCACTACAGGACAATTACTTGACTCAAATGGTAACTGAACCAACTAGGGGGAATGCGTTACTGGATCTGATCATTTCTAATAGACCAGATAATGTATCAAATGTGCAGGTTCAAGAACATTTGGGAAATAGTGATCACAACATGATAACGTTTGAGCTGGTGACTGATAGGCCACGGGGCAGCGGGACCACTAAAACTTTGAACTTTAGAAAAGCAAAGTTCACTCAAATTAGGCAGGCACTAAGTTTGGTGAACTGGGATAATGTACTACAAGGGGAAGACACTGAAGGGAAATGGCAAGCTTTTAAACTTATACTCAATCAATACTGTAGTATGTATATCCCATATGGAAACAAAATGTCTAGGAATAAAAAAAGGCCTCTATGGATGAATAGAAAGGTTAAAGATAAAATGAAGAGGAAAAAGAATGCCTATAAGGTCTTAAAACAGGAGGGGACAGAGGCTGCACTAAGCAATTATAAGGAGTGCAATACAAATTGTAAAAAAGAAATTAGGCAGGCAAAGATTGAAGCTGAAAAACAAATCGCTAAGGATATCAAATCTAACCCAAAAAAGTTTTACAAGTACATTAACTCTAAAAAAAGAAAGGTTGACTGTATAGGACTCCTAAAGGATGAGGATGGGAACTCAATGGTGGATGACCAAGGTAAGGCAGAGTTATTAAATGCTTTCTTTGCTTCTGTCTTCACAAAAGAAACAGCACTGTTGCAAACTACAGAGGCGGAAGAGTCTCAATCTTCTAACTGTAATATTAAATACTTAACGCAGGAAGAAGTGAAGGCAAGACTAAATAAATTAAAAATAGACAAGGCACCTGGCCCGGATGCCATGCATCCTCGGGTCCTAAGGGAATTAAGTTCAGTTATAGATAAACCCCTTTATCTTATCTTTTGTGACTCTCTTCCAACTGGCAGAGTCCCAGTGGATTGGCGTACAGCCCACGTTTTCCCATTATTTAAGAAGGGCAAAAAATCTGATCCAGGAAATTATAGACCTGTAAGTTTAACATCAGTTGTATGCAAACTATTTGAGGGGTTACTAAGAGATACTATACATGACTTCATAGTAGAAAATAATCTTATTTCTCAGCATCAACATGGGTTTACTAAAAACAGGTCCTGTTTGACTAACATGCTCAGCTTTTATGAGGTAGTGAATGCTAATATGGATATTGGGAATGCTGTAGATGTGATATACTTGGACTTTGCAAAGGCCTTCGACACTGTTCCCCACAAAAGTCTGGTGCAAAAGTTGAGGATGCAAGGACTGGGGAAGAGTCTGTGTTCATGGATAGGGAACTGGCTAATGGACAGAAAACAAAGAGTTGTGGTCAATAGATCATACTCAAAATGGGAGACTGTTAGCAGTGGGGTCCCACAGGGGTCTGTTCTGGGTCCAGTGCTCTTCAATTTATTTATTAATGACCTAGTAGATGCACTAGTGAGCAATGTTGCTATTTTTGCAGATGATACAAAATTGTGCAGAATCATTAACTCTCAGGAAGATAGTGTCATATTGCAACAGGATCTGGATAGGATGGCTATATGGGCACATACATGGCAGATGAAATTCAATGTTGACAAATGTAAGGTCATGCATTTTGGACGTACTAATGGTCTAGCACCATACAAAATAAATGGGATACAGTTGGGGACATCAAACTTGGAGAAGGACTTAGGAGTACTCATTGACAACAAGTTAAATAATCGTACTCAATGCCAAGCAGCTGCAGCTAAAGCTAACAAAATTTTGGGATGCATTAAAAGGGAAATAAAAACTTGAGATGCTAGCATAATATTGCCCCTGTTTAACTCTCTAGTAAGGCCACATCTGGAATATGGAATTCAGTTCTGGGCACCACATTACAAAAAAGATATTGCAGTTTTAGAGCAGGTGCAGAGACGAGCAACAAAATTGATGCGTGGGATGGAAGGTCTCACTTATCGAGAAAGGTTAGATAAACTGGGTTTATTTAGTCTAGAGAAAAGACGCCTTAGAGGGGATCTAATTAACATGTATAAATACATCAGAGGGCAATATAATACCTTGGCGGATGAGCTTTTTGTCCCTAGGCCTTCTCAAAGGACTAGAGGACATGATCTGCGCATGGAGGAAAAATGTTTTAGCCATTTATTTAGGAAAGGGTTCTTTACAGTAAGAGTGATTAAGATGTGGAATGCATTGCCACAGGAAGTCGTTATGGCAAACTCTATACCTGCATTTAAAGGGGGCTTAGATGCTTTCCTTGCGTTGAAAGACATCCATGGCTACAATTACTAGGTAATGCCTAAGGATGTTGATCCAGGGATTTTATCTGATTGCCATCTGGAGTCGGGAGGGAATTTTTCCCTTTAGGGGCTAATTGGACCATGCCTTGTAAGGGTTTTTTCGCCTTCCTCTGGATCAACAGGGATATGTGAGGGAGCAGGCTGGTGTTGTACTTTATACTGGTTGAACTCGATGGACGTATGTCTTTTTTCAACCAAAATAACTATGTAACTATGTAACTATGTAACTATGGTAAAAAATTAAGCACTTTTTTTACTACATTATTTTCACTGGAATGCATTAACAGATACTGTATAATAAGTATATAAATATTATATAAATAGTATATAAATACCATGTGCTTTTCTTATTTGTGGTCTGTAGTTTTTTGTTTTTTTTCAATATCTCATGGAGTAACAAGAAGTCTGAGGCTCTATGAATTGAATTTGCCTTCCTTATTGACTGAGAATGACCCCTTGTTTCCCTTGCAACATCATTTTTAACGTATGATTTGCAACTGACACAAAATATACTGTATAACTGGTTGCTACTGGCAACAAGCAAAACACTGCCCAAACATGAAGCTCTTGCTTGCAGTTTTAGCTCTCTGACATGAAAATCTTTTCTCAGACTAATTGAGTACTGATGCCCCTTGTCCCCTATCACATGACTACAGCCACCAGAAAGCAAGAAATGCTTAAAATAATTTTGATAGTACTTCTTCACCTACTTTTTGATACTTTTTTAGACATGAGAAGTGCTGTTAAGTTATTTAAAATCGAAGAATGAAAAATTATCTCCTAGGAGAAAATTTAGGTGAAAAAGAGAATTCCATATGGCCCCAGGAGCCTATGGAGAGACTCTGCTACTGCTTAGGCTGTAGTGCAGAAGAGGAGAGGACAAGGACCTGGCGATGGAAGAGGTAATTATGCTTCACTGTAGCCTCTATGCTATCAAAGAAGGTGGGGGCATGGGACACTGAATCTAGCCACACTTCTGTGTAGGCAGGGTGGGGGGGGGGGGGGATACTAGCAGCCCTTATTGTTTGTAAGGATTGTGCTTATGGGGGGACCAGGTAGCATAACTTGTAGAACCGGCCCTGTTATTAGAATTACCGTACTAAAAAATAAAATACATTGAAATAACAACTCATCACTAGCCATTGCACTAAGCATCATTTACCCATTTTTGAAATATCTGTGCCTAAGTTGCCCTCTGGCCAGTGCCACAGCTGGCATGGGGGTGTATAGGAAAATGTGCACACCCATACACTGTTTCTCTATTCACTTCATTGGAGCTACACGTTGCTGCCATGGTTCCAGAAGAGTTGATGCTTGCATTTTTGGGTGTTTGTTTTGTTTCAACATTTATAATGGATGTAAAAGCAGTATCGATAAAGGACTCTGCATATATTTTTGCTATGTAGTGCTTTTTTCATCAAGGAAATTGTTTGACAGTTTCCTATAGACAGCAGTGGACATAGAAATAGTCCACTTCTGTAGGTGACGACTTTGAGGGTAAAAATGTAGTAAAGCCACCCTCCCCAACGTGAGTTGTAACTCAGGTGGTGCCGTAGTATTCGCTAATATGCCTTCTCTCACTCCTGACCTGTATTTCTGAGCAAACAGTCTGTCTGCCGCGTCTTTGGAAGTTTGCTGTTGCTATAACGGCAAATGAGAGTGGAAACATTCCGTTCTGCAGAGCAGTTCGAATATATTTTAGTGTAGATGGCGCGCAGCAGAATGGGACACTTCTGCCCTCCTTCTTTGCTTTAGTTGTTTGCCTTTGTATTGCAAGTGAAAACATCCAATGACACAGAGGGCACAGTGGCCCATATTCAATTCTCTGTTTCTCCTAAGTTTTCTTTTAGGTGATATTTTCACAACTTGTCATAAAATGCATTTTAAACCACCAGCAAGCAAGAAAATAATCAAAATACATTTGTTAGTACATTTTCACCAACTTTTTCAATTGTAAAATGCTGAAAAGCTAGTTTAAACAGAAGAGGAAAATTATCACCTAGGCGATAACTCAGGTGAAAAAGTGAATTGCATATGGCCCATGTGAGCCCAAAAGTACAGTACAGGAGCGAGAGAAGGGAGAGACGTTCTCGCTCCTCTTACATCCTATTGGCGGGCAGAATAGAAATTTCAGCGATGGCCACGTGAGTTAAAATTCTCATTGAGGAGGGGTGTAAATGGCATAATAGGAGCAAGAAAGGTTGTCTCTTATTCACAAAACCATTTTACTGTGTGTTCAGGAAGGGGGAAAGGTGGCAAGGCCAGGATATAGATAGGATATAGTTTTTACATCAGCGGCATCACCAACGAAGATGGACTGTTCCTCTGTCCCGACACTGTCAGTTTCTTTAGGGGACACTGACTTACAGGTACCTGGGTAATTAAAGGCACAACTCAGCAAAAAATATATGCAAAGTCCTTCATTTATATTGCTTTTACATCCATTGCCAATGTTGCTGCAAAACTATTTTCTTTAATAATGTTCCTTTAACTAGTTTTCAGAAGATGGCACCACTTAGGGGTGATATTGTAATATCAGTCACCTTAGTAAAACATTCCTAGAGTATGGTAATATTTTATTAATATCTGTAACTTATAGGAAGATTTTTAGATTCTTCTCAGGAATCCCTATTTTGATCTACTGCATGATTTCAGTCTTGCTTTTAGCAGTTCAAGTATTTACATTAAGTGTCCAGTCAATGCTCATTATAATTTTCTATAACTGAATGATGGTGACTGTATTGCTTTACGTTACCAAGTAATTGGGCACCAGGCAGTACGGAGTGAAATATTTAGGATACTATTTTATTCAGAAATATGTGCCTGTTTCTAACATCTATCTTATCCACATTGATTTCCACATCAATAGCATTTGTTTATTACTTAAATTAAAATAGAGATCCTTTATGCAGAAATATCGCGGTACATAAATTCATTGAGTGAATGCTACAAATTAACACAATGAGATATTTAAGTGGATGTGTGGGTCAAAGCAATATCTGCATTGGAGGCAGCACGCTCCTTGGCACTTGAGCTAGTTTTAACAACAGACCTTCAGTGCTGATAATCCGAGAAGCCTCCAGGCCTCCAGCTTCATTAAGGTGCTAAATTGTAGTAGTTCAGCGCCTGGAAACGTATTTAATTTATGTGTTTAATTAGTCTATTGATTTTTGTAGTCTAAATAGGGCCACAAAACAATTCAGACTTTTAGTTTCCATTTTCTAGGTTGTTTTTGTTTTAAAAGGATTTTTTTTAGAAAACTGTTCACAAATTATTCTGTAAATCAGTTAATAATTAATATTTGGACTCCCTTATAGTTTATTTGGTTTATTTTATGCTGGTTATATAGGATGTGTGTCCAGTATACTACAACTCCATCTTAATTAAATACTTGTCTATTATACTTACCATTTCTACTAGTGAAACATTTCTAACATATGCCCCTTCCTATGAGTACAGTCTTCCAATGTCCTAGAACATTCTCTCACAACCTCTAGATTACAACCTTACAGGTCCCTTGCTTTTCTCCTGGTACGGTCTGCTGTGCCGCTACAAAAATTTACAGACTAGACAAGTCATGGGCTACTGCACACACATGCGTGTTTGTACAGCTCCTCAATTGCACTCCATGGCTGGGAGCAGTCTGCGCATGTGGAGAACGCTCCCAGCCATGGAAGCATCATCAAGAAGCCTGGCCCAGGCATGCGCTGTAGTGATCTTACAGAGGGGTTCAGTGGAGTGGTCCGATAGGAAACCAAGGGTCCTGTAAGGTACAGGATCTGGTAGAAGCCTCGAGTAGGTAAATTAGAACTTGCTCCCCCATCTCAGGTTTACTTTAAAAAAGCAGCAGGTTAACATATCCTATGAAATAACTATGATTTTTTGGTGTAGTTAAATACATGGATGTATACTGAAGTATATTAAAACAAAAGACCATGAAAATAACAAACAAATGTGTGTACCACAAAAATTCTGATATGTAACTAGCCCATAGAAATGGCTATTCCTTGACTTGTGCTGAATGGTAATTGCATGGTTTTGACTTAGATTACTTTCATTTCCGCGGGGGAAATATGCATCCTGGTCAGTCAGTACAGTTTATAAAAACAGATATTTACATTTTACAAATTCCGCATAAGTTATATTTCCGAGTTCAGTATCTCTCAGGATGCAGCATTTGGATAACTTTTCCAGCACATTTAGATTGTAATAAAGCAGCTGCATACCTTTGCTGATTGTTTTGATCCCAGGATCACAGATCCCTTCATCTCCATTCAATAAAAAGCATCTGCATGTAAGAGGAGCCCCTGCATGGGCAGCCGATGGGCAGACCGAGCCTCAGCTTCAGAATGATAGAAGACAGAAGAATAGGGCTGGGTTTCCAGGCTGTTACATACTGTCAGTCATTTCACTGGTCTCTGTAGAATTGCTGAGCTCTGGCTTATAATGAACAATCTACTGCCCTCCAGACACTCAAATTCAATCATACTTTGCATTGTAACAGCAAATCTGACACTACTAAATAAATTCAGCAGCTATTACGGTATATATGAGTATTTTTGAGGAGTTTGGACCTGAACTAGGTAACAGTTTATACATTATTCAGAATGTTATAATCTGACAAAGACACTTAGCAGCATTGTTAATATACCATGAAGATTTCTTCTTTGAAGTTGTGCCTCCGCCTGGACTTGAGCTTCAAGATAAGCAGCACAAAACGGACTTATCTCAGTGAAAAACATATCAGTAATATCAGTCTGATACTGTAATGCTTGCCACACAGAATGATTTACAAGGCATATTTTGAATCTGCATTAATCCTATTGGCAGAAAATTGGATGAAATAGTGTTTTTTAACAGAGATAAAAAAAAGACTGATCACTGTACAAGACTAACTGATTTAAAGACACACCAAGGTGGAAAGGACAGGATCTAATACAGAACCACATCCTGCTAGAACCTTTCACATCACAGTATCTTGCAAAATTAAAGTCAATTCAATATATGCTCATGAATTAGAGCCTTTTAAAGTCTTACAGTGTGTGGCCAGCATAAGGAGGTTTACAAATAGGAGGAAAAGTGCAGAGGACTCTCTCACACATTGAGCCTGATGCTATTGGCAGACACGCCAGTGTTAAACGCTAGTGAGTCCGATAATCAGGCCATGATAACGTCACCTGATCCAATTGCACTTAGCCCTAGGCAGGGTGTTAAAAAACTCGATTGGGTGATATTATCATCCATCTCTTTATACCCTATCCTGTTACACTTTTCATGCTGCCGAGAAGCAATGCTTTCCATCAGACATAAGCATTAGCTTAGACCTACAAAAGAAGGTCTAAACACGCTAATGCATGTCTTCCGCTGCTTCATCCAGAGGTATCTTTTAATAAGGAGACCTCCAGAGCTCCCCGCCGGTCTATCCTTGTATCGCCAAAGCCCCCCCACAGTTGAGCCAGGTACCCCCAAGCAATTTACCTGCAAGGGGCACATTCGCTGCCCCTCCCCGCAATTCCCATGGCTGTAAAACTCTGAGCCCAGGCAAAGCATCTTTGAAGCTCCCGCCGGGGCTTTCCATTGGCCCACTGTCTGGACCAATGGTGATAATGTAAATGTAATGTGAATGTATCCAAAGGATTGTCTCGGTGTTCCAAGGCTGGGAGTGCCATTTTCTCTAGAGGCACTATCAGAACTACTTATGTGGGGTTATATTATGTGGCAACATCTTCACCACAAATTTGTTACATGGTGTCAGGCTGTCAGCCACTCATACACTTCAAATATTACACTGATTAGGAGACAGCGGCCTAAATAGATCCACTGTAGTTGTGGAGAATTTTTATTTCTTACTGTTTTTATCTGTTTAAACCATGCTGAGCCCCCGAGCAAAACCCTGCTGGCTAGACCCCCTCCCAGCAAAACTATTAGGTAGCTTTCTCTTATATATAGCAGAGCATATATGGTTTTGGTGGTAGTACAGATCCTCCTCGCTCCTCTCTTTGGTCCAGCTCTGCGCAATTCAGCCTATCATCTTGCAGCTTCTGTCTCTGCATGCCATGTGACAGGCATCAAGATCTACAAGGTGATAGGCTGCATGGTGCATGGCTACACTGAATGGAGGAGTGAGGATAGTCTTTCCTGCCACCAGAAAAGGTAAAGTATGACACTCTACTGCTGCTGCTCTGCATGTAAGCAGAGGAGCAGGCTCTGTGATGGAGAAGTTCACAGTGGCTGTTACATCCTTAGTTGAAACTGAGACTATGGTAGGATTCCTAAGTTGTGCATGTCCATTTTTTCGTCACTAAGCTGTTTTGATTGGCCAACTGTCCCCATCTGTAGAAACTCAACGGTAGTATCGGAAATGTACGTTAATAATCCCGTTAAACATGTTGTAAGACCTACAGTATCGCTATTCCTACAAGAATAATATTACAATAAACTGTCTAAGGAACCTTACTCACTTGATTTACTTGGTCACTCGCAGCTGAGTTAGAGGTTCCCTACTATTCAACCATAACATCAGAATAATTAAGAAAAAAATGAAAAAAATGGAGGGGGCTAACATCAACTGGGCCCCTAGACTCTCTCCAGGACCTAGGCCACTGCCTAGGAGTGCATTCTAGATGATTTGGCTCTGCCTGAACACTAAAATGATCAAAGATAACACTGCTTCTTATGTCACAGGACATTAATAGATTATGCTATGTGGTCACACCAGCACTGGGGAATCATAACATTTGTAGATTTAAAGGATACCAGAGGTGAACTGTCTTGGAGAAATGGGGGGGGGGCAGGAATATACTATCACCTGTACTGATGCTCACCGCTCCCCCCGTTCTCTCTACCCCCCCAAGCTTACCTAACAGGCCCCCAAATAGCCCCCGGGGTCCCCTTCTGGTCTGCCTGGTCGGTCTCTAGTGTGCAGGCGCTGGCCGGGCTGTGCATCCTACAATGCAGCCGGGAGCATGCTGTGCATCAAAACACGTCATGCGCATGATATAATGATGTTATACACATGCACAGTGTGCTCCCAGCCACACTGTAGGACGTGCAGCCCGTGCAGCGCCTGCAGACTAGAGACTGACCTGGCCGACCAGAAGTGGATCCCGGTGGCTTTCCGGGGTGCTGTTAGGTGAGCCACGGGGGGTAGAGAGGAGAATGGGAGAGCGGTGGGTGATAGTATATGCCTGACAGGTAATAGTATATGCCTGCTTCCCCCATTTATCCAAAACGTTTGACCTCTGGTAACCTTTAAGGAAGTTTGAAAGTCTAATAGATCTCTCAGTTTGTAAATTGCTTTGTTAATTGGCTAATAGTTTGTTAATGTGAATTAATTCATTGGATTATCAAGCTGTGGCTATTAAGTATATAGTAGCTGATAGCCATTAGTACATGATATATGACCGGTTGGAAGGGGAGTTTGAATTTATTTAGGCCTATCAGTAGCAAAGGTCATAGCATATTGATAACAGGATTAATGAGCACCAAAATAAATGTAACCTACTGTAGTATGTATATCTCTTTTTGTTGTATTTTTTTAGAGAGTGATACACCTATCAAAAGGGCCTCAACGGTTTAAAGTACTTGTACTTGTTGCCAATATAGTCAAGTAAAGTTACGTATTTTTAAATTGGCACATTCAAATTACATTTGTAGGCAGGGAAATTTCAGGGGAATCAACACCCATTCACACATGCCTGCCTCTTCTTCCTGTCTTCTAATATGGTTGCTAGAAGTTCTCCCTGCCTGTGTTGACATCATGGAGTGGAGTCGACCATGAAGGAGCTACAGCTCAGCTGAGAGTGTGTTCTGCCTGCTGGCTGCCAGCAACTAAGATTTCTTGGTTGTTAATAATATGTACCCTGAAATCCCTGCTCAGCTTTTTCATCTGCTTCAACTCTGATGCCTGTGTCCTATATGATTGCTGCAGCAGCAGACTTATCCAAGGTATGGCAATAAAAGCACATGATGAATGCTATGCTTACCATATTCCTACCATACTGTAGTAGATCTGCTATTACTTAGTATATCTGTACAAGCGCACTCTTAAAACAGGTCTGCTGTAAATTAAATAAGGATCAGCAATACAAATAAACCTTTTCCCCTATACTAAGAGGAACAATCATTATTTTATCTGTCTCTGTTACAGAGTTTTAACCACTTCTGTACCACATGGTTTTTTGCTGACCGGTGCTGCGTGGGCTCTCCAGCCCGCAGCACCGATCAGATAGCAGCCAGGCCGATCAGACTTCCCCCCCTTTTTTCCCACCTAGGGGGGTGTCCTGCTGGGGGGGTCTGATCGCCGCCGGCTGCTTGCGCTTGCGGGGGAGGGGCTCTTCAAAGCCCCCTCCGCAGCGCTTCCTGGCCTCCTTCCCCTTCCCTCTCCCTCCCCCTGTGAGCGGCGCAGGACGGATTTCCGTCCTGCGCCTGATGGGATAGGCTTTAGCCTATCAGATGCCGGCGATCCCCGGCCAATCAGAGGCCGGGGATCGCCGATCTCCTCTATGGCGCTGCTGCGCAGCAGCACCGTATATATGTAAACACCGGGGAAGATCTTCCCAGTGTGTTTACATTTACCCTGCGAGCCGCAATCGGCGGCTCGCATTGTGTTCACGGAGAAACCCTCCGTGAACTGACATGGAACGGCCGCTCCACAGAATCCACTTCAGGATTCAGGGGCGTACTTAAGCGTACGCAGAATCGTGAAGTGGTTAATCCACTTCAAGCTTAGGTAGGAATTGTAGAAAAGTCTCTCAGTTAAGACATAGAAAGCAGCAAAGAGTTAAAGGGCCGCTATTGCTAAAAATGATCAAATTGAAAGTGCATGTGTATAAGAAGTACGTTTTGCTCAGAGTAAGATGCACTATAAATGAATTTTCTCCTTTGTTGCTGTCACTTACAGTAAGCATTTACAATTTGACAGGTTTTGGACAGGTCCCTGTCCTCATGGGGGATTTTCAGTTTTTCCCTTATTCTTTACAAAATCCTTGGAAAGAATCTATACAAAGATGCCAGCTGATCTCCCTACTCACTTGCACACTGTTTTGACAGTTGGACTGTACCAGGAATACATCTGAAAGCACTGCACGCTAATCTGGGCACTAATTTGGTTAAGGGCTCAGGAAATAGCGGTAGTAAAATATTGGTAAATTTGCAGATATTCTACTACTAATTTGGATGATTTAGTTAAATATTGGCATTTCTAACCTCTGCCTACTTTCACACAGAGCCTTGTGGTGCCTAACCTTAACCTCCCCCTGTTGGTTATTAACCTTAACGGGAATCTAAACTGAGAAGGATATAGATTTTTCCTTCTAAAATAATACCAGTTGCCTGCTGATCCTGTGTCTCTAATACTTTCAGCCACAGCCACTCAACAAGCATGCAGATCAGGTGCTCTGACTGAAGTCAGTCTGGATTGCTGTATGCTTGTTTCAGGTGTGTGATTCAGCCACCTCTGCAGCCACAGAGGTCAGAAGGACTGCCAGGTACCTGGTATTGTTTAAAAGGAAACATCCATATCCCTCTCAGTTTAGGTTCCCTTTCACCTCCCCCGCAGTGGTGCCTAACCTTATCCCACCCCTGGTTGTTCCTAACCTTAACCTCCCCTCCCCCTGGTGGGCAACTAAACTGAACATCCGTGGGCGCCTAACCTTAAAGTGAACCTCCGGACTAAAAATCGACTCAGCAGCACTGAAAAGGCTTTGTGTTTCTTTAACAGTTTCACAGCATCAGAACTTTGTTTCTCTTATACAAGCCTCATTTTTAGCTGCACAGAAGAAAACTGCCCGGGCTTTTTTCCCCTGATGCTGTGCAAAGCATGATGGGATTTCTGATGTTGTTGTTCTCGTTCTCCTGTTTTGGTGCAATTTTTTACATTTTGAATTTGACATTTGAAGCCTAGCGTGTGCAACTGGGAGGGGGGATCAGGACACAGGATAGTTGGAACTGTGACTTCTGCTCCTTGTCACCTCCGATTCAACCAAAAAGATGGCTGCCCCCATGACAAAGATGGCAGCCCCTATGAATCACAAACATTTGCCTGTTCTTTTAAAACAG
The DNA here is from genome assembly GCF_040937935.1 of Hyperolius riggenbachi. Classification (NCBI taxonomy): domain Eukaryota; kingdom Metazoa; phylum Chordata; class Amphibia; order Anura; family Hyperoliidae; genus Hyperolius; species Hyperolius riggenbachi. Next base: position 309,506,472 of record NC_090648.1, read on the forward strand.
GGTGGGTACGATATTAAATTACCTATCTATTCTAATTAACATAACTAATGTAACTTGATGACAGTATGTTTGTTTAGGCTGAAGTTCCCTTTTAACCTTCCAGTGGGCAACTAACTAACCCTCCTAACCTTAACCTCCTCCCCCTTCTGCCCTTCCTCCCAACCCTGAACACCCCACAACAAATTTGGCACACCGCTATGCATACTGCGGCTACTAATAGCAGACGCTTCGAGCCCACTATTAGTAGCCACAGTTCACATAGTGGGAGGCCCCGAGCCCACTATTGAACGGGCGCTCAAATGTATTGAGCTCCATTTAGCTGTCCCATGTACCACTGCTATTCAGCTCTGTCTGATGTTTACAATATTTTGAAAATGTTAGTGACATAGGAAAAACAGACATTCTGCTCTGGAAAAAATGTACATTTCATATATATGCACACACCCATTTTGAATTGTACAAATTTTTTTTTGTGATACTGGTCTTTCAAATAAAGTGCTTTCGTCCAATCCACCCAAGACTAAAAATAAAAATTTGACTGCTACTGAGCTTTTATGTGACAGTATACATAGTGGGCTATGTCAATTGCCACTTAGCAATAATTGGCTTCATTGCTAAGAGAAAAGGTAACCCATCTATTTTTCTTTCTGCTTTTAATATGAGGTCAGTAAATGATGAGTGGTGCATTCAATGGTGCACTACACAGTAGAATAATTATCTGCTCTCTTGGAATCCCAGGCATTGCGCAAATAACATCCGTAATCTGCCATAAACCTGAAATAATACAGTGTTTGCAGGTTTTTTTTTCACAAATACCCAGTGGATAAATTTATGACTGTGCAATTATGTTGTGTTTTTTTTTTTTTATTACTGATATAGTTTTTGTAGATGCTGCTTATACGTTTTGATTTGTATGTATTTTGCTAGTAGAAGTCAGCCAAGCAATTTAGCCTACGCCTTCCAATCTCACCAGAAAGTCATAGCCTCCCATACAGGACCCGAATTTTAATCCGTACATTTATTACACTAATTATTAGCCTGTTTTGTTTAGTTTAGCGTTTAGGATTGCACAAATAGCCAAATGTTGCCAAGAAGACTAAGCCTAAGAAATGCTATGTTTTCTGGCTTTGCATCACCAGGGGATTTTGATCTGTTGTTTTAAAAGCAAACAAGAGTGTTGTAATTTGCACAGATCTGCTGGAGAACTAAGATCTCCCACTGTGTTCTAGCTATTTATTATGAATTTACAGAGGTCAAGTGAAGAAATTGCAAAATTGGCATGGATCACCACAGATTTGTTAAGCAGAAGTGGTGTTCTTCAGCCCATAATGTATTTCTTTTTACTAGAAAATCCTAAGAGTTGAGTCGTATTTCTGGGAAAACAATGGCAATGAAAGAATTTACTATTTCATTACTGCTCCTTCCATGCTGTGTTGCAGAATGATGACTATACTTTCCATGCATACTTAAAAGGGTTTGATCAAACATCAGAAGGTACGTTGCGTATGGAGACATGGGGTATTTATGTATTCATTAACTTCCTAAACTCATTACGAAAATATCTCTAGCTTGAATTTTCTGTTAATATGTATTGCATGCCTGGTACGTCAAACAAGAAATGTAAGAATTTAATAAACTATAATAGACATGTATTATACATTTATGATAATGCATCATCATTTTGTTTATAGTCTGTTTATTATACAAACTCTTTAATGAAAGAAACCCAGTCAATCAAGAAGGTGTGCAGTCATCTGCACATCCCCTGTTGAGTAAGTAATATATAGCAATATTTTTTGCACAGGTTTGCAATAATGCATTTACATACTAATAACATTTTAACCCACTCTTTACGCATATTTTCATATCTAAAGGTGACTTTATCTCATTATTTATACATGATATGCAGATTGTATTTGACCCATATGCGCAAATATTACCAAGGCATTTGTTTGGGACACATTAATAGTAGCATTCAGGCAATATCTGCTTCAGTTGATTTGTGTCTCGTTTTAAGAGAAAATGTTTTGCATTTTATGAAGGTGTATACTTCTAATATAAAGCTATGAAAATGTCTTTATAAGCCATTAGAAAAGTATTGAGTGTTTCAAAATGAATGGTTTAAAATGTAGGTTTTAAGTTTCCACACCTTTATTGAAAAAGTAAATCGTACCCGATCAATATTAAAGACAAACATCCCCCATCTTTGTGTCTGCAAACAAGTGATTTAACTATGGTGAAGCCTTGAGTTTATATTTAGATAAATATTGTTTACACCAGCCAAATGCATAAAGTTTAAGATGATCTCCTGGTACTCTTCTACAGAATTCTGTGTTACGAGATGCAATTCATTGACACCCTATGGTAAAAAAATTGTTCTTACCAGAAGATGAAATCAGACTCCTGTAAGATGAGAACACAGCAATTAGAACATACATATGTCTTTGACAAGTGTGAATATTGTTATTTTGAATAGTTCTTGGTTAGGAGCAGCTGCAATGTTTAATACACTCTGCACTGATATCATAGAGTATGCATGTTCATCATCATATATACCTAATGATAGTATGCATTGGTTAGGCTTCATTTTTTTCCTTGGGGGGGGGGTGTGTGCTACATTCTTGGGATTTGTAGTATTCTACCAGGTGGTCTTTGCTCCCCATGCATAATGATGAGTGTTTGCTGTCTACCACCATGTCACTGGCTCCTTGGTTGTCCTCCCTGTGACCACTTGCAGGCACTTATCAGTGAAGCAGCCAGCTTAGACATTGGAGGCCTCTGGTGCCCAAATTACCACTTCTAACCGCTAATCACAGCTACTTACATTGGCAGCTATGGTGGCTCCCAAACTACCCCCACCGAATGGCGCTGTAACACTGACAACCTCCTCTGGATTCCAATCACATGTCATATCACATGATCAGAACTCGAAGGAGGTTGTCAGCGTTACAGGAATGCTCGATGGTGGAACAGGAGATTGGAGTCTGCAAGAAGAGAGAAAATACTGCATCCAGATCAGGAAAATGTCAAGAGGTCATAGGCTGGGGAGGAAAGGAATTATGCGGCGCTACAAAGCACAAACTCAAAAAAAAGAAAGAATTTGTCAATTAAAGGTTTAATCGTGGTGCTTCATTCTGTGGTCTAGCCCCCCTGGGAAAGGCGGAACTAATCTGAGTTAGTAGTTGGAGTGTTGCTTGAATTTTTGAGACTAAACATACTCTGCTAAATGACTCTGATAACATGTTAATTGTTTAATTGGCTTTGTATTATAAAAAATTATTTACAATTTATGTAGTAATATACACTACTAAAATAATTTGGGTGGTCTCATTTATTTTAGTTAAGTTAAATAGGAATTAAGTCTTACTATTATTGGGTTTCTATGAGCTGCCTACTGTCTTATACTGTAAGTGTCTCAGCTGAGTTTTTCCAAACGGGTGTATAAGCCTTTATGATTAGTTATGGTGCTTAACACTAATGATTGCTAGAAATATAAGCAAAACTGTTTATGTGAAGTAATACTTGGCCTCTGTTAAAGAAAAATTTGAAGGGTTAACTGCACTTCACGGCAGAAATGGACAGAACATATGCTATCACTGCACATTTCATGAAGTAACTGTAACTGCAGTCTGCAGATGTAATAACTCCCTAGCAACTGCTAGCTGGGAACTATGACAACAGTGTATGGTTCAGTGTAAGATTTCAATTTTCCTCCCTGTGTGTATATCTTCTGATTAAGTCTGCTCTGCACATAGCAGGAAGTAATACCCATTCATCACTTTCCAGCTCTACATTTTCTCTTGTCTTTTTGTAGTGACTCAAGCATTCCACAGGTAAGGATTATACAATTCTGTGTATATGCTAAGCATGTGCATCCCTCAGATGCTCAGATGGAGTTCTCCCATGAGACCATGAGGGTCCTTCCACACGTTGTCCACTTCGCCACTATGGACAATATAATCGCATCTGAATGCAATGCAGCTATATGTCTGTGGTACGTCCACATCGGAGAGGCTTCCATCAGAGTAATGCACAGCATGCTGTGAGTTTACTAGAGTATGTGCACATTTACAATGCCAGTGAAACATACTTTCAATTTACTGTGTGCTTCACTGTATGCATCGCTTGGCACTTCTAACAGGTGATGAGACTTTTCACTACCACTGTGTTACACTCTTATCGCAATACAGTGTGTATGGTGTGCAAGGACCCTGAAAAGCAAGTATCAGCAACACCAGGTACTAATTATACTGTAGTAGTACAGTGTAATCACTTTATAGGGTTGTCTGTGTAAGTATGCACTGTAAAGTGTGTAACAAAAAATTGTTAAGGAGATGCTTGATATGCTTTAAACTATTGCTGTGCAGATTTATCAATCTCTCTCTGTCCCTGGTCTATTCTTAGGGCCCCCAACCCATCCCCTCCCCTCCCCTTTCCCTACCTTCACACTCTCTCACTCTCTCTCATTCTCTTTATCTGTCTTTCTTCCCCCTTCTGACACCACAAAGCTAGACAATTTCTGCTCTTGCTGTTTCTTTTATCTGTCCAATGAGCACTGAATCACACAGACTTCATTATTCAATCTGGCAAGTTGCAATTTCTAAAGAGAAATTCTCATACACATTTGTAATAAACATGTTTTTCAATTAGTGCAGCTATAAATATGGACATAGTGTCTCTGCAGAATATTTTAATGGCTGGAGATGATTCAGATATGCCAAAAATATCCTATCATTATGATAGTGTGGGCTTTACTACGCTACAGCTTGCCTTGCTCACTTATCTTAATGTTTTATTCTCGGCGTTGCTTTCTCTCTGCAAATAATGTCTTCTTAGAGAAAAGAAAATATTACATTTCTTACAAGTGTGAGTGTCCCTCTTCAGCTGGCTATTCACTATTAGGGATGACAAGCAAAATTTGCTAAATCAATTTTGCTGCAAAAACTGCAATTTTAGCGTAGCAGAATGTTTCACAAAAATGACATTCAATTTCACTGTGTAGTGCCCTTATGCGAAATTGCACCTCTTGTAAAGAAAAAAATAATTTTCCATTAAACCAGGAGTTTTGGGGTCCCTGAAGTGCTGTTCCTTGTGTTTGTGTCTGCTTCAAGCTGCTGTACAACTTTATTATTTAAACTGAAAAACGGAGGCCACGTCTAGATGACCTGCTGTTGTTTCTTCTGTCAATGCCTTTACCTGCTGCTAGGTGTCTAAAAAGCATCCAATTAAACTTGCTTCCTGGTCATCATGCCTGTGGCAGTTTATTTTTCGGCCATGCCGTGAATTGACTTTTCTTCCCGCTGAATTGACTTTTCTTGGTGCTTCTGTATGGCACCATCTATTCCCGCATTTCCTCTAACTTCTGTGCAGCTCTTTATGCCACAGTGTCCAGCAATTTTCTTCCATAATATCCCCTCCTAACAGACACAGGAATAACCTAAAACCTATGCCTCCACTATATCCTCTATAACAGGGGTCTCAAACTCAATTTACCTGGGGGGCTGCAGGAGGCAAAGTCAGGATGAGGCTGGGCCGCATAAGGAATTTCACAATCGCGGCGCATCGCCACCTCTTCCCGCCCCTCTCACTCTTCCTTCACAGAGAGGGGCGTGGAGAGGCGGCGATCCGTGCGGTGATTGACGTCAGGAGGGGCAGAGCTGAGGCTGAAAGCTCTGCCCCTTCCAGGAAATGCCCGCGGATTGCCCCCCGGGCGATTTGAGGGCTCTGCAGCCCTCGTTTAGCGGCGGGGATGCGGCGGATTACTTGGGAGCACTGAAGCGAACAATAAGGAAGCTTTTGCTGGCGAGGGCCACAAAATATTGTATCGAGGGCCGCAAATGGCCCGCGGGCCGCAAGTTTGAGACCCCTGCTCTATAATAAAACCCTAATGTCTCTGCGTCCCGTGTCCCTGTGTGTGTCCTACATGCACTCTGCGCATCAGCAGGGACGCAGAGACATTGAGGGAGAGCGAGAGTGATGATGGGCGAAGGGGCGGATGGGCTGGCAGGCGGGTGTGCGCGCGACGGAAATGTGAGTGCACAGCAGGCGCATGCACAGTGACAGACCTAGCCCGTTTTTAAACGGGCTTAGATTTACTAGTCCGCTAATACAGGCACAATCACTTTACCCCTATATAAAAAAGTGAAACCATATTATTTATCCTGTAGTGCAGGTGCAGTAGTAATGTCCCTCCTTAAAAAGTGTATCCATCATCTACCCCATAAATAACAAGTGCATCCATCATCTACTCCATAAATAACAAGTGCATCCATCATCTACTCCATAAATAACAAGTGCAGCCACCCCAGCAATGCCCGGTCAGAGCAGATAAAAATGGCGCACAGCGCAGCCGCTATAATAATGGCGCTGCATTAGGATACATTGTAAAACGCTAAATAGTGTTTTAAATGTTACAAAATGGCCCGGTGCATTAGGTTACATTGTAAGCCTAAAAAAATGGCGTGCCACATTAAGTATAATTGTAAAACGCTATTTAGCGTTGTTGGGGTCAGGAGGCAGCGGGACAATGTTGTTAGGCAGCTGGATGGAGGGAGTAGGATTAGGTGGAGGGAGGATGTGTGCATAGGTGGCATACATTACAGAGTCCCAGCCGGAATTCGCTCATTCACGTCTTCAGTTAGTTTGCTGTAGTCCCACTGCATCCAGCCAATCACCATGTGGCTTCAGTACCCGCATGGTGATTGGCTGGCTGCAGGACTGTTATAGATAGCTAAATACAATGTGTGTTTTTTATGTGCAGTAGAATTTTATTTTACTTTAAACTATAAGGGCCAGTGCACAACAAAAACCTCTAGCAGATCCACAAAACGCTAGAGGTTTTTGAAGCAGATTTCAGAGCGATTCTAGTCATGTTTAGAGACGTTTTCTAAACATGCCTAGCATTTTTGGGAGCGTTTTTGTTTAGCAGATTTCAAATATTGTCACAGTAAAGCTGTTACTGAACAGCTTCTGTAACAAAAACGCCTGGAAAACCGCTCTGATCTAGCGTTTTTCAGAGCGGTTTTCCATTTTCCTATACTTTAACATTGTGGCAGAAACGCCTCAGAAATCTAAAAAATGCTGCAGCCCCCGAGTTTGCGTTTGTGGAAAAAATGAACCACTCTGGTGTGCATCATCCCATTCACTTTCATTAGCCAAGTGGTTTTCCCCCTGCAAGCATTTACAAAATGCTGCAGAACCGCTCTGATGTGCACCAGCCCAAACAGCTGAAAGCTGAGAAACCATGTACAGTATTTTTTTCCTCTCTATTTCGGATATCAAATAAACTTGTCTACTGAAAAAAAAAACTGTTGCCCAAAGAAAAATTATTGCAGAATAAATATTAAGTCAGCTAACATGTCAAAACTGCCCTAGTCCATGAAGCCAAAATGAGTGTCAGATGAGAAGTAGTTGACAAGCATGGGCGTCCCTACGTCGGGCAAAATGGGGAATGCGCACTCCCCTGGCCAGCTGCTGCCCCCCCAGCCACCCGAATCCGGAAGTGGCCGGCCCACCCACCCTGGGGTGGCAGCGGAGAGAGAAAAGGGAGCGTGTGGACAGCGGGGAAGGGGGGACGTCTCTCCCCCCCTTCCCTCACCTTGGGGCTCCCCCTCTCCCTAGCTCCCCCTTTAGAAATCAGTGGTGCGGGCGGCAGCGGCGGGACACTTACTCTATTACCCTGCGCAAGTAACTCTCTCTCAGTGTGCCGCTGCTCTGGTCCGGACTAGACCATAGTAGCGGCGCACAGATACAGAGAGTCACTCGCGCCGTGTAATAGAGTAAGTGTCCCTTCACTGCCGCCTGCACCGCTGATTTCTAAAGGGGGGAACGAGAGAGAGGGGAGCCTCAAGTTTAGGGAAGGGGGGAGACATCCCTCATTCCCCACCGCTGTCCACACGCTCCCTTTTCTCTCTCCACTTCAGCTGGGGACACCTATAGATCTGGCTATCTATACTGGGGGCACCTGTTACTACCTGAACTGGGGGCCCTGTCACTACCTAAACTAGGGGCTCCTGTCACTACCTGAACTGGGGCACCTGTCACTACCTGAACTGGGGGGTACCTGTCACTACCTAAATTAGGGGCTCCTGTCACTACTTACACTGGGAGGTCCCTGTCACTACCTGAACTGGGGGAGGGGGACCTGTCACTACATGCACTGGGGGGTCCCTGTCACTACCTAAACTGGGGGGCACCTGTCACTACATACACTGGGGGACTCCTGTCACTACCTAAACTGGGGGCCCTGTCACTACCTAAACTTGGAGGCTCCTGGCACTACCAAAACTAGGGGGCACCTGTCACTACCTAAACTATTCAGGCCAGCCAGCCCAGCATCACCACCAGCCAACCAGCCCAAAATCCCTGTCAAAAAGGCCATAGCATCACCGCCAGCCCGGCCACAGCATCTCCACCAGCCAGGCCACAGCATTACTGCCAGGCCTTTCAGCCCACACACCATCCCCAATCCAGCCAAAAACAGTATTACCAGGCCAGCCAGGCACAGCAGCCAGTAGAGGAGAATTCAGAAGCCAGATGAGAGGTGTCTAACATATTAAGGGGGCATTCTGCCTATTTATGTGAAATGCTGTCTATTTATGTGCCTCATGACTGCTGAATTTGTCTTGTTGGGGGCCTCATGGTTACTGCATTTTTCTTGTTGGGGGCCTCATGGTTACTGAATTTGTGTTGTTGGGGGCCTCATGATTGCTGAATTTGTCTTGTTGGGGGCCCTTATGATTTGTTGGGGGGCTCATGATTTGTTGGGGGCCTCAAGATTGCTGAATTTGTCTTGTTGGGAGCCTCATGATTGCTGAATTTGTCTTGTTGGGGGCCTCATGATTGCTGAATTTGTCTTGTTGGGGACCTCATGATTGCTGAATTTGTCATGTTGGGGGCCTCATGATTGCTGAATTTGTCTTGTTGGGGGCCTCATGATTGCTGAATTTGTCTTGTTGGGGGCCTCATGATTGCTGAATTTGTCTTGATGGGGGGCCTCATGATTGCTGAATTTGTCTTGTTGGGGGTCACATGATTGCTAACTGCGAGACTATGGAAAAAGCTGAATTATCATCATATGAGACAATAGCATTAAACCTACTTCTTTAGCTTTTTAAAACAGAAAGTAAAACTGGGAGGTTCTAAAAAAATGAATACATTTTTCAGGAGTAGGATGGATGAAATGGTTTATCTTCACAGTTTATTTTCAACTTGGATTTTCCATAATGTTCATGTATGAGTTAAAACGTTTGTATTTAGTTTAAATTGCTGTTGGCACTTTGCGATAGATAAGTGACTTTGGGTTGCAGTTTGGGCACTCGACCTCCAAAACGTTCGCCACCACTGTCCTAATCTAATGTTCCACCATTACTAAGTTCATGTAAATTTGTCTCCACCCGTGACCACACCCACATTCCCGTCCATGACCACACCCATTTTTTGGCGCAGCGCGTGTAGCCACTTCTCCCCCCCCCTTTTGCCCCTCCCCCCGAACAATTTTCTGCGGACGCCCATGTTAACAAGTAAAAATGTTTATTATACAATACATACAAAGACTTAAATCTAACTACTGTGTCATCAATGATAACATATGTGACAAACACAACATATAGAAATTAACTCTGTGCAGCATAATTCCTGGTACACACTTTTAATTAAGATTGGCTAGTCACTGACCAATGTTACCACCTCCATGTAGTAAGAGGGTCAACAGATATTGAATATTATGAGCAGATTGTGTAGGTAAACCTTCATACTACATGGAGGTGGTAAAAACAGTTAGTGATTGGCCAATTGTAATTAAAAGTGTGTTCCAGACTTGATACTTTCTATAGTTATTAGCCATAACCTATACATTTGACCATACAGTCCTCAGTTCTAGTGACTGCAATTCCTTCAAAGCCTGATACACACTTTCCATTATGATTGGTCAATCACTAACCAATTTTACCACCTCCATGTAGTATGAGAGTTTACCTCTATCTGCTTGTAATATGCAATATCTGTTGACTCACACTCATAGTACACGGAGGTGGTAGAATTGCCCAGCGATTTAATACTTTCTATAGTGATTACTATATTTGACCATCTTGTCCTCAGTTCCAGTGACTGCAGTTCCTCTAAAACCTGGTACACGCTTTCAATTATGATTGGCCAATCACGGACCAATGTTATCACCTCTAAGTAGTATGAGGGTGAACAGATATTGAATACTATAAACAGGTTGCGCAGGCAAGCTCCCTACTACATGGAGTTGGTAAAATCTGCCAGTGACTGGCCAATCATAATTGAAAGTGTGTATCAGGTTTGAGGCTGTGTGCACACATCCAGTTTTGATGGATGATGAATGTTTGGTGAATAATTGGCCTATTTTAGTACTATGAGCTAAGTTTAAAGCCTGGTACACACCTTCAACTTTGATTGACCAATCACTGACCAATTTTACCACCTCCATACAGTATGAGAGTTTACTTACACACTCTGCTCATAGTATTTAAAATATGTGGCCCTCATAGTACATGGAAATGCCGTAATTGAACAATTATTGACCAATCAAAACTGAAGGACTGTACCAGGCTCTAAGTCAGGTACACACTATCAATTATGATTGGCCAACCACTGAACAATTACACCTCCATGTAGTATGAGTATCAACAGATATTGAATACTGTGGGCAGACTGTTTAGGTAAACCCTCATACTACATGGTTATCATCATTCAGTGGTGTAACTTAGGAGCTTGGGGCCCAAATGCAAATTTGACATGGGGCCCCAAGCATTCTATTGAGGTGAAGCTCCAAAACCAACCAAGGACAGCTGCAATGTCAGAGAGGTGTAATCAGAGTAAGCAACAGTTTGTTGAGGATTAGCACTATTCAATGCACCTATAGAGGTGTTCATTACCACTAGCATAGCTTCAATTAAAAGCTAATATGATGGATGAAGAAGGACCCCTAGTGGGCCCCTCTGGTCCAGATGCCCCCGGCCCCCAAATGCAGTCGCAACCTCTGCATCCGCTATTGCTACCGCACTGTTATTATTGTAAATTACGTTGAGATGTACATGGTATTGTTTTTATGATATGGACACATCTATCTTGTTTTATATAAAAACCTATGCCAGATCCATACTACATAATAGTTATATCCATACTCCATGTAAATTGAGACATATGAGATATAGATGGCTTATACCAAATGCTTTATGGGCTAGGCATGGCCTTGAATGCTTAATAAAAGTCACTAATTTGAAAACAGTTATGCATAGAACTTAAATTGTAGAGCTAATCTATTGGGGCGGAAAGAGAATTCTGACCGTAGTTCTGCTTTGATTGCCCAATAGCATATTTAGTGATGCTGATATAGGATATGTCCACTTATAACATAAATATAGGAAATAACTCAATACTTGCTCTCTGAACAATGCAGCTATAAAGAAGGATTGATTTTGTTGCCCTAGCAGTAATTGATGAAGCCCTGACCATATATCATTTACATGCAGTTGTCATAATAATAGTGTACATGTGTAAACAACAAGGCTATGTTGTGTATGATATTCTCTCAGATGCTTTTAAATATTTATTTGTGATTGCAGGCTATTATTGTGTACAAGGATTACATTCTTAAAAGTTTCTATTTCCCTCCCATCTCCCTCCTTGCCATCCTACTCCAGAGCATTCTGCTTCTTTTTTCGAGACCCACAGAAAGGGGTAAGAGGAGGCCATGGAATCTACATTACAGAAGATAGACATTTTGTTCTAATGAATATTACGGTTGGTTTTAAATTTGGTATGTGTGTCTCTTGAGAATTGTTAATGTGTGCGGGTGCGCACACACAAACATGCACACATACACCAAAAGTCCTTTTAACTCGAGAATCCTATGAGATATAGTATACTGTATAGTATGTTGTAGTCAGGACAAACAGCAGAATGTACTCACATAAAACACTGGATATACACCGTGCCCTTTTTTATATACCATTGTCTGGTACGAATCAACATATTTTGTCCTTATTTTTCTGAACACTTTCAAAAAATATAGTCCTACATTTCATTTATGGCATTTAAAAGGGAGAGGTTTTGTCTCATTAAATCAGTATCAACATTTTCTAAGCACTAGCATGATAAGAAAGACTAATTGCCATGTCTAAACCTTGGATCACATAATGTTGGACCATACTATACCCCATCAATTTTGACAGATGCATTGTCATTGCTGACAGGGTCTATTCCAAGTCCCGCTGCCACTCTAAAGTAGTTGTGTTCCAGTCATGAAATTAATTAACACAACCCATTGTTTGGAAGAAAATATTTGTAGCAGGATTTTTCTGCAACAGACTCAAATGAAATGGATCGATCCAGAGTGAACAGGTCCAGAGTAAATTTACTGCAGTCTTCGACTGACCAACTGTCATAAACATACAGAGCAGTGGACTTAATGTGAATGGTGCCTTAGACCTCAAATTTGTCTACATCCATTCAAGTTTTAAAAAAACCAAACAGTTTATCATGGTGAGTAATAGACACATTTATGAAAAAAAAATTGTAATTTCAACAGAACACAACATTCTAAAGAAAGTGACACCATAATCTAAAATATATTTTGCAATTTGTATTGATTACAGGTTGATTACAGGTGAATGGGTCCATATAATCCACTCACAATGCCAAAGGTCACAAAAGTATAAGGCCTAAAGCCTATACAGTATTACTATGACATAACAGAGACATCTGTTTAAATATTACATCAGCACTGATAGATCCAGCCATGGCCAGATTTATATTTTTTGTGCCTCAGGCCAAGTATGTTGGAACTCCCCTTCCATATGCAGCAACGCCCCTCCCATTCCATGTGTAGCCCCCTCTTCCATGTGTAGCATCCATGTGCTGCAGCCTCTTGCTTTCATGTACAACTCCCTTGTGCATCACCTTCCCTTTTTATGTGTTGCTCCCTATTTTCAGCCTCCATGAAAGCATGGAGTTTGTATGTTTTCTCCGTGTCTGTGTGGGTTTCCTCCGGGCACTCCGGGTTCCTCTCACATCCCCAAAACATACAGATAAATTAATTGGCTTCCTCATAAATTGGCCCTAGACTGCGCTACATATACTACACGGTGCATACATAGACATATGACTATGGTAGAGATTAGATTGTGAGCCCCCCCTGAGGGACAGGTAAGTGACAATACACTCTGTACAGCTCTGCGTAATATGTCGGCGCTATATAAATACTTAAATAAATGAATAAATAAATTACATTTGTAAAGTGAATGTCACTGTTAGTTTGCGTATAAACTACTTTTGACATGTACATTGTATTAACATCTGAAGATATATTTGAAATGTTTTATTTGACATTGCTCTGTTTAATAAACCTATAATGTGTACAAGAAAACAGATAAATATCAGAACACCATTCACTGCTTATATAATGGTGTTATAGCATTAAAAAAATGATTCTTTCAAGCAGTTTGGTACTTTCTTTTACCATCTGTTGCTTGGCATAACAAGCTATTAGAATTGGATGACAAATATATAAGCGTGAGCTTGCTGAATAATGTGTAAGTCAATAAATGTCCTTGCAGAAAATACAGTTTTATTTTATTTATTTTTCACTTGAGAAAAATGAAAATACTATGTAACAATTATTGCTGAATGTAGTGGATTTTTTTTTTCAATTTGGTTTCACTTGATATGAACATCCATTCACAAGATTTTAAAGAGAACCCGAGGTGTGTTTAAAGAATGTTATCTCCATACAGAGGCTGGATCTGCCTATACAGCCCAGCCTCTGTTGCTATCCCAAACCCCACTAAGGTCCCCCTGCACTCTGCAATCCCTCATAAATGCTGTGAGGCTGTGTTTACATCTGTAGTGTCAGTCTCAGCTGCTCCCCCGCCTCCTGCATAGCTCCGGTCCCTGCCCCCGTCCCTTCCCTCCAATCAGCAGGGAGGGAAGGGATGCAGGCGGGGACTGGAGTTCTGCAGGAGGCGGGGAGAGCAGCAGACTGACACCATAGAGATAAACACAGCCAGCTCTGACAAGCTGTTTGTCAGCAGCGTGGCTGTGATTTATGAGGGATTGCAGAGTGCAGGGGGACTTTAGGGGGGTTTGGGATAGCAACAGAGGCTGGGCTGTATAGGCAGATCCAGCCTCTGTATGCAGATAATATTCGTCAAACCCACCTCGGGTTCTCTTTAATTTTGTAACAAATTCAAAGAGGATGTATATATTGCATACTGTGAGGGATTGCTCCCAGAGTCTCATACATACAAAATAACCCCACATGTCCCCCATTAGCTATTCATTGAGAATAATGTCAATGAGGCAAACCCCTGTGTGTATAAGGATGGATGACATAATACTTGCTTCACTTGCTAGTGTGATTTGATAATATATACAAGTAGGAAGGGTGTTCAGTGAGGGTGAAAGCAGTCTGATATGTAATAGTACACTGTTTTATACCAACAAACCATTTTTATATCTAGATCGTTTAATGGCTGAGACCACTGAGGGCTGATAGACAATGATGCAGAGGATCAAACAGCCCTTTTTTGTAAATGTGATCAATTGCTTGTAACCCACTTTTTTGCCTGCTGTCTTTGTTTTGGAAAAAGTTTCTTGCGGGGGATTAATATTTGTGATTTCCAGTCTTGTAAAATATAAACTATGCAGTTCATTTTTATATTTTTCCCAGATTATTGGTAATCTTTATGTCAGCTTGATGATAACCATGTTTTATATGTGTGAAAGCAAGAGAACAAGGCCCACTCTACCATGAAGCTAATGATTCAGGTCAACAGACCGTAGGGGCACCATCATCTACTCAGCTGACCTGTTTCAGTATCTCCCCCTGCTCTGCTGAGGCTGCCTGACTTACAGAACACAGAAGTTGCCTGCTGTTAGTCTGTGTGTGCTGCCACATTCCTTCCTTAAATATGCACTGCTCTTTGCTAGCCCCACCTCGTCTCCATGTGGCCCTCTGCCCTCTGGTTTTCCTGCACAGGTGAAGATTCAGTTTATTGCTTTGCATGTGCAGTACAACTGAGGAATGCAGTGTGTGTGTGTGTGTGTGTGCGTGCGTGCGTGCGTGTGTTTGTGTGTGCGTGCATGCTGCCCCAGCCAGCCACGTTTATCTGTCAGCACCCAGCCACCAACCTACACATCTGCACTCGGCTGCAAACCTGTATGAATACCATCTCTGCTGTGGACAAGCATCATAAGGACAAGATACAGCTGTTTGCTGTTTGTATACTTTGTTTGTTAGCTGGACCCCAGTAAAAGCACAGCAATGAGAGCTCTCGCTGCTGCAAATCTTTACAGTGGTACCTGGTAGACATTGTTCTTAGTGGTCTTACAATTGTTATAAAGTGTATACAAATTTACCAAACACATTAAAAGCAAATGTACATATGTCATGTACCTTAACCACTTCCCAACTGAGGGGTTTTACCCCTTGACCACCAGAGCAATTTTCACCTTTCAGCGCTCCTTCCATTCATTCGTCTATAATTTTATTATTATTTATCACAATGAAATTAACTATATCTTGTTTTTTTCGCCACCAATTAGGCTTTCTTTAGGTGGGACATTATGCCAAGAATTATTTTATTCTAAATGTGTTTTAATGGGAAAATAGGAAAAAATGTGGGAAAAAATTTATTATATTTCAGTTTTCGGCCTTTATAGTTTTCAAATAATGCATGCTACTGTAATTAAAACCCATGAAATGTATTTGCCCATTTGACCTGGATATAAAACCATTTAAATTATGTCCCTATCACAATGTTTGGCGCCAATATTTTAATTGGAAATAAAGGTGCATTTTTTTTAGTTTTGCGTCCATCCCTAATTACAAGCCCATAGTTTATAAAGTAACAGTGTTATACCCTCTCGACATAAATATTTAAAAAGTTCAGCCCCTAAGGTAACTATTTATGTATTTTTTTTAATTGTAATTTTTGTATATTTTTTTTAATTATTCAGACCTTAAAACGCTGCTTTGCGCTAAATCCAGATTTTTCCCCGGGTCTTTTGGCATCTATCCCACTCCGCCATGCCCCCCTCCAGGTGTTAGACCCCTTGAAACATCTTTTCCATCACTTTTGTGGCCAGCATAAGTGTTTCTAGTTTTCAAAGTTTGCCTCCCAATTGAAGTCTATTGCGGTTCGCAAACGTTCACACGAATCAAACGTTTGGCGAAGGTTCGCGAACCCGGTTCATGAACCGAAAATCGGAGGTTCGGGCCATCTCTAAATATTGTTACAGAGTACCCAGCAAGCTCATGGTGAATCAGAACTCCTAGGAGGGTGTAAGGGGCTGCAATGGACCAAAAAGTCCTCTTACTAAAATGCTATGGAAAACAAATGTTTGCCTTCTTAAATCAGAAGGTATTTACAATTATTCAGGTTGGAGTGAGCTGTGAGGTGTCTCCCAGTGCATCGCTGCTAAATATGCAAATCATCTATTATTGTCCTTGCAAGATAAACACACTTCCATATCCGCTGGAATGCAATGATGTGTCAGGATGATTTGCATACTCAGCAGTGATGCACTGGAGACATTTCAGAGCTTATTCCACCCTAAATAATTGCAAATACTTTCTGTTTTAAGAAGGCAAACTTTTATTTTCCATAGCCTAATATTAGTAATATATTTTTTGTATTAAATTGAGGTGCGGTAAAAGAAAGATTATTAATAGGCACTTTTTATGACATATCCAATGGAATGAAATCTAAAAGTTCTATGTTTACAAAGGTGTCAGGATTTAATTGCTTATTTATCCACAACTTATTTGCCAACTGTCAATATTTTCAGGGTCATGGAAATCATTTTCATGATGCTTTTGTGACAGTGAGCGATAACATTATGCTTCAAGTGTAATTCACTGCAGCGCAAGAGCCTAATCACACAGTATTGAATGTGTGTTATTAAATCTTATAATCAATACTACAATGGACGAAAATCAAATACACTATCAGTCATCTGTTAGTTTTCCAATATAACCATATGCTACTATTTTGACATACTGCGTTCTTTCCTTACAAAGCAGAGCTATCATGTTTATATATAAGCTGATGACTAGTCTTCCAACCACTTCTCCCTTTCTCCTAGCTGGTAGAAACAATGACGATCTTGCTCATTCTATGCATAGAAGGTTTGCATTTTTTCAATGAGAAAGACGTTGAGCATTTGTAGAGCTTCTCTATTGTGAGTTAAGAAATCTATAGAGGGCTATAAAGCAAATTTGTTGCGTGTGCTACAGGTGGAGACTTCTGCTCCAAGAATAAAGTTAATGGAACGTCCTAATGGCATATATTGGTAGTGTGGTAGAAATAAAAAACATCTTTCCCCTTATCAGACCTTCTGGAGAGCTAGGGTGTCGGGTGATTTGATGGACTGCAGGCGGCTATAAGAATTTGTTATTAGCTTTCTCCTTCCCTCTGCACACTGTCCTGCTTGGATAAACAATGCATGCTATGCCGACAGGAGAGTCTTGTGGGTGGGCAGATTAATGAATCAGACTGACTGAACTCCGCCCAGCCACAAGACTCTCTTGTCAGCATTGCATGCATTGTTTATCCAAGCAGGACAGTGTGCAGAGAGAATGAGAGAGCTAAAGCAGAGGGAATGAGAGTGCTAATTACACATTCTTATAGCCGCCCACAGCCATCAGTCACCCTCAACTGGCACCCTAGGTCTCCAGAAGGACTGATAGGTAGAGACGGTTCGCCGGCGAACCAATTCGTGCGAACATCAGTGGTTCGCGTTCGAGGTGAACCGAGAACTTTTTTCCCAAAAAGTTTGGGTTCACATTTTTTCCATAGACTTTAATAGGGATGGTCGGAATGCCAATTTCTGATTCCGCGGTAAATCCGCATTCCGTCATGTACCAATTACCGATTCCGCTTTCCGCTACCAATTTCCGCATTCCAGTGCGGAATTTCCGCCGGAAATTGCGGAAATTCCGCCCGATTTTAACATCAATTTTCTCAAAAACTATAAGGTCTTTTTGAAAAAATTTTTTTTGCATCTTGTTCAGAAGATTCTGTTTAATAAACCCTAAAAATTTGGTGTTTCTAGGACTTACGGGGGCTTTGCTATTAACCGCTAAAATCGGCAGATTTTTACTGTAATGTAATATGCAGTAAACAGGCAGATGCAGATTTTCTGCATTTTACATTACAGTAAAAATCCGCCGACTTTAGCGGTTAATAACAAAGCCCCCATTAAGTCCTAGACACACCAAATTTTCAGGGTTTATTAAACTGAATCTTGTGAACAAGATGCAAAAACAAGTTTTCAAAAAGACCTTATAGTTTTTGAAAAAAATCGATGTTAAAGTCGGGTGAAATTTCCGCGATTTCCAGCGAAAATTTCTGCGATTTCCAGCGGAAATCCGCCTACGGCACTTGCATTACCGATTTACGCATTCCGATGCGGAAATGCAATTTCCGATCGGAATTTCGGAAATTGCATTTCCGGGAAATCCGAATGAGCATCCCTAGACTTTAATGCCCACCGACTTTAGCGGTTAATAGGAAAGTCCCCTTACATAGTAGAAATGCCAAATTTGCATAACTCTGGTTTGCAGAGATGAAGGGAACCCAAAGTTGGAGTGCAAGTACAACAATATGCCTTCTACCTGCATGCAACATGTCGTGAGCTTCAGACTTTGCTAATGGACATGGTGGCGATTTACATTAGTCACCGGCATCATTGCCAAAAAAACAAGCTTTTGTGACCCTAGGCTATGGCCTCTTTGGCCTAGGGGCCCAAAACTCACCAGTCCTGAGCCCCCTAAAAGCCTCTACAATGCTAGAAAATTTGCTACTGCTGAGCCATCCTCCTTTGAAAAGATTTGAGATTTTTGAAAGTGAAATAGGGAGCCCAATGAAAGCCAATGGCAAAATTCAGCACTTTTGCACCCCCATAACTCTGGTTTTCAGAGATGTAGGGAACCCAAAGTTGGAGTGCAAGTACAACAATATGCCTTCTACCTGCATGCAACATGTCGTGAGCTTCAGACTTTGCTAATGGACATGGCGGCGATTTACGTTCGTCACCGGCATCATTGCCAAAAAACAAGCTTTTGTGACCCTAGGCTATGACCTCTTTGGCCTAGGGGCCCAAAACTCACCAGTCCTGAGCCCCCTAAAAGTCCCTACAATGCTAGAAAATTTGCCACTGCTGAGCCATCGTCCTTCAAAAAGATTTGAGATTTTTCAAAGTGAAATAGGAAGCCCAATGAAAGCCAATGGCAAAATTCAGCACTTTTGCACCCCTATAACTCTGGTTGGTTATCACCCGCTGACTTTAGCAGTTAATAGCAAAGGCACCTTACATCCTAGCAACACCAAATTTGCAGGATATGTTAAAAAGATAGCAGGAAACAATATTTAAAAAATAAAATAAAAACTTTTTTTTTATTATTTTTATGTGTTGAGTGTGGGAAATCTGAAAAATCTCTGTAACCCCTTGTCCCCCATGCAGGCTGGTATTGCCAGAATGCGGAGCCCCAGCCTCATGGGGCTTCGCACCCTGAGCTATACCAGCCCACATGGTCCATGGTATGGGGGGCTCTGGGGAGAGGGGCGGCCAAGCCTTCCCCTCTCCCCCGAGCCCTTGTCCAATCCATGGACAAGGATCTCTTCACCACCTCCGGTGCCCCAGGAGGAGGTGGAGGCGATGAGCGCCTGGGGGGGTTCATGGTGGCATCTGGGAGTCCCCTTTAAGAAAGGGACCCCAGATACCCACCCCCCTCCCAGGAGAAAGAGTATAGGGGTACAAAGTACCCCTTACCTATTTCCACAAAGAGCTAAATGAAATAAAAACACGACGATGAAAAAAGTCCTTTAATTTTCTTAATTAACCAGAAATACTTAGCTGTACCTTTAAAAAAAATTCCCAAGCCAATATCCTTGGTAAATGATCCAACGAATAAAGTATCCTCTTATCTGGGCAGCATGGTGGCGTAGTGGTTAGCTCTCTCGCCTTGCAGCGCTGGGTCCCTGGTTCAAATCCCAGCCAGGGCACTATCTGCAAAGAGTTTATATGTTATCTCCGTGTCTGCGTGGGTTTCCTCCGGGCACTCCGGTTTCCTCCCACATTCCAAAAACATACGGATACGTTAATTGGCTCCCCCTAAAATTGGCCATAGACTACAGTACTTACACTACATAATATAGACATATGGCAATGGTAGGGATTAGATTGTGAGCTCCTTTGAGGGACAGTTAGTGACAAGATATATATATACATTGTACAGTGCTGCGTAATATGTCGGCGCTATATAAATACTAAATAATAATAATAATAATAATTATAATAATCTTGCGCTCTTTAATTAAGTTGATTTAAGATCTCCGCTGCCCCCTACATAGCAGAGAATGCGTCCTGTGGGACGCATAGCTGCTGGCTCCCGCTGTCCTCCCCCGCCTCCTCACCTCCCACCCTCACCTAGGCTGGCACCTGGTGCACTGGGTGCCAGCCTAGGTGAGGGTGACAGGTGAAGGCAGGTGGGGAGAGACAGCAGGAGCCAGCAGCTATACGTCCTGCACAGGACACATTCTAAGCTATACTAACTGGTTCATGAATGAGCCGATTCTTTTTAATGAATCAGCTCTTTTTAATGAATCGAATGAATCGGCTCTTTTTTCTTTGAAATTTTCAAATCAATTTAGTATAAGGTCTTTTTATAAAAAAAAATGTTTCCTCTTGTTCCCACTGTTCTTCTTAACATTCCCAGTTTTTAGCTTTTAAGAGGGCTTTGCTATTAACCGCTAAAGTCGGTGGGCGTTTAATTTTCCCACGGTCAGAAGGAGAATTTTAAAATCGATTTTCTCAAAAACTATAATTTTTGAAAAAAAAAATCCCTCTTGTAGTCACTGATTAAACTCAGGTGTTAGACCCCTTGAAACATCTATTCCATCACTTTTGTGGCCAGCATAAATGTTTCTAGTTTTCAAAGTTCGCCTCCCCATTGAAATCTATTGCGGTTCGCAAAAGTTTGCACGAACCAAACTTTTGAGGAAGTTCGAGTTCGAGGTTCGCAAACCGAAAATCGGAGGTTCGAGCCATCTCTACTGATAAGGGGAAAACGAACAAAAGTTTGCGGTCTTAAAACAGAAAGTATTTGCAATAATTCAGGTTGGAGTGAGCTCCGAGATGTCTCCCAGTGCATCACTGCTGAAATATGCAAATCAACCATTGTTGTCCATGGAAGCTAAACACAACTCCAGATCCACTGGAATGCAATGATGTGTCAGCTACAAATTACAAGCTGACACATAAGAAAGCTAACTTTTGTTTTCCATAGCATTTTAATAAGGGGGCTTTTTGGACCATTGTAGCCCCTTACACACTCCAATTAGTTCAGGTTCACCATGAGCTTGCTGGTTAGTCTGTACCTCTAGAAAAAAAGGAAAACTTTGATAGTGTTCCTTTAAGTAAGAGTATAAAATGATCTTACAACCAACAGCAAACAGACAACTTGCCTTTGATTCCTCTTGAAAGATAAGTGTTTCAGCACAAGAACCAGACTAACAGACTGTAAGCAGGAGAATCCAAATATGCTCAGGAAAATAAGATCATTTTAGCTAAATTCTGTATTCTGCAAATTATACTTTTGCTTCAAACAGAGTAAAAAGGCTTCATTATGGCTTTTAAAGTGGATATTGTAATTTTTGCGCATTTTGTTGGATGTTGATAAGGGCACTAACTGCACACTAAAGTAGTCTGTGTAAATAATTTATTGGAGGTTGTATTGGCAAAAAATTCTTTCAAAAAACCCTTAAGCTTGCTAAGAAATAAAAGCTAATAAAACACATTTCACAAGCAATGCATCATTTAAAAGGATCGTTAAAATAGAAGTGATTCAAACATAGTTTGTTGCATATATATATATATATATATATATATATATATATATATATATATATATATATATATATATATATATATATATATATAAGAAATGTGCGCTCAAAAACACAAGGCCACTGTTTATTCCTTTATACCTTGCCATAGAAGGGTAATGTTAGCTTTTGGCATAGGGCATTGTCAGAAAAAAATGCTATGTACAGTTTTGCTGTATGTCACAGACCTATGTGGCTCCCCCAAGACTGCCAAACGCCAATATTTGTATGTACAGCGCTGCGATCTCCTGCAGCGATGTACGAAGGACAGCTCTGTCACTGAACTGTCCCCTTGAGTGGCTCACAAAGCAATCGCCTCTCATAGGCTGTTGCCTATGAGAGCCGATCACACTGATTGGCTCTCGGGGAGGGGGGGGGGGGGGGGGAATTAAAAAATAAAAGAACATTTTTATTTAAAAATAAATAAGTTATTTTACTGAACTGCCCTTAGTGAATTGAGGCCATAATGTATAAGACTGGTACAGCAGATACATCAATCAAGAATTACAATTTCAAGTTCTGCTGATAATTTTCTCAATAATACAGACATTGAGCTATTATCTATTAGGTATAAAAAGTGACATAGTTGAGTGGAAAAATGATGGACGAGTATAAGCATCACTAGGATAACTCATAAACCAAAATTAGAAGACCCCTGTTAAAACAACTCAAACACCATTCTATAAAAGAGATGTTTGGTGTCCGTTGTGGAGTTCAAACATACAATTGTTTGTGCCAACATAAATGGAACTTATTAAATCTGTATGTTATATACAATATTGAGCTAATAATATAGCCTAGTATCTATGGCATTGAATAACAGCAAAAATCAACATGTATAACAGCATTTTTCAAGCTAGTATATAATGAAACTCCAAAATGTACCTACAATGATTTAGACTGTTACTTAAAATATTCAAAATGTTATTACTACTATACAATCATAGTAAATATTTATTTTGTATAACCAAAATGTGGTATTTCTTTCACTGAACATTGTAAAGCGGCTTTAGATGTTCCTTTAGGATATTAACCCAGCTTAAGGGAGTGTTATATAGGCTAATTAATAATGGAGGAAAGGCATATTTAAGAATGTTAATGATGCAGTTAATTGCATTCATTCTCAGAAGTGCCAGATAAGAAATAAAATGTTAAATGGAGATGTACTATTTCTCTTCCTACCTGCCACTACCTTTGCATATCTCTGCTACCTCCAGAATATGTGTTTTGATGCTGACAGCCTATGAAGAGCAAATCCACTGATGGTCATAGAAAAATGGTACAGCACTGTAGACTGTGACAAAGCTGCTGACTCAATTGTTATTAGGAAGAGAAACAAAGGCAGTATAATTCCTGTAGACATCAAACACCAAGCATGATGAGGAAGTGGGTAGACCTAGCAAAACATAGTATTCTGTTCCATACACTTTTTTAAAATAAAGGCTACCATGAAATGATGCATAGTAGCTAATCCTTTTTCTGGGTACACACTATGAGATTTTCTGGCCAATTTACTGTCAGATCGATTATTTCCAACATGTCCAATTTGCTTTCCGAACGATTTCCGAGCATTTCCCCATCGATTTCCATTCACTTTAATAGGAAGTCGATTGGAAAATATTCAGAAATCGATTGGAAAGCAGATCGGACATGTTGGAAATAATCGATCTGACAGTAAATCGACCATAAAATCTCATAGTGTGTACCCAGCATTAGGATCCTTTTACACTTAATCAGTTGCTCTCAGTTATAACTGAAAGAAAACTGATTTTCAAAGTAATGCCCATGTTTTCCTACGGCACCTTTCACACTTAACGCATTTTAACTGAAATCTCCTTCCCAATGCACTACAATGGAAAAAACTCGTACCAACGCACACTAACGCATATCAACGGATTACGTGTAAACGGGGCCTAAGGCCAAATATGCCTGGATCAAGTTATTAAGTTCTGTTCTCAGATACTCTACTTTAAAACAAATCGGACATAAATGTCCTACTATATACCATGGCCCACAGCCCTTTTCTGCCATGATACACATGTCTAAAGAATCTAATTTTTAACATTGCATACTTTCATTTCAACTGATTTATAAAGGCTAATGTGTTTCTTTTTTCTCAATTCTGGAAAATAATTTACATAGCTTACAGGCCTCATTTTTATGACCGAGGTTTAACAGCTGGCAGGGCCGGGCCGAGGCAGAGGCAAGAGAAGCTCCAGCCTCAGGGTGCAGTGTAGAAGGGGGCGCACAACTCACTCAGCTATCATTCCCCTATTGTGTTTGTAGTAGAGAGAAATAAGAAAAGGGGATAAATGGCAGTGACTGCAAGCCAGATAACTAGAGATTAATGTGTTGGGGGCCCTGGGGCGCCTCTTATTCTAATAGCAATCAGTGTGTGACAGCTGGGAGGGATGGAGGGGTGCACTTTAGTTACTCAGCCTTGGGTGCTGGAGAACCTTGCCCTGGCTATGACAGATGGTCCAGGTGATGTTGCTCCTCTGCCAAATGATTGTTACATAAAAGGGTCAAAGCAAAGTCTAACAGTCAGGCAGTCTCACTGACATCACAGAGACTTCTTGTAATAGTAAAGGAGACAAATTCCCAGTGAAGTCAATTGTGCTGAGTCAGTTGTGAGGAGAGCTTAGTAATGATGGCAGAACATGTTTGCCGGCGAACGGTTCCTGGCAAACAAATAGCCGCCACTGGAGTCAAGCATTGTGTAGGCCAGGACCAGGAAGTAGCAGAAGACAGCAGTTGGAGCCTGCCAGTGCAGTGTCTACTTGTGCTACCCTGCACTGAAGATAGAGAATTTGTGCTGGCTGCATAAGAACAGAAGAACAGATAAGAACATTCCCTCAGTGGAACTGTGGCTGAAGAGCAATTAGCATATTTATGTAATGGAAGAAATGGTTTTATGAGGAGCAGGATAGGGTTAACCAATACATTCAGATATGGGCTGTATGGTCTGCTGATTTTAAATCAACAAATCCAATAATTTACTTAAAATATTTTACCAATACTAAATAAAATACAGATGACCCTTTCAATGTGCTATGATAAGGCAATGTTTTAGCCAGGCTCATCCTTGACAGATACACCCCGACATCTTTTCCTTATCACACCCTCTCCTTTTTGTTTTCTGTGCCTAGTCCAAAATAGGATAGAGGGAATATCAATCATACAAAAAAAAATTAAATTCAGGGACAACTAGAAGGTCTGATGCAACAGCTGTATATTAAACTTTGTGTGACTTTTATAGTTCTCATATAAACAAATAAAACTCCTAAACTGCAAAATCATACAAGATTTTTAACATAAGGTGATGTTTACCAAAAAAATAAATGAGCAAAATAATTTAGTGTAGGAAATTCTTGCAACAATGCAAAAAAAAAATTAATAAAACTAGCTGGACCTATGTGTATCCAGCACATGTCTTCCTTTGGTCTGCCAAGGACTGAAGCTGATGCAAGCCACAGCTGAGAGCAAACCAAGGAGCTGGTGATATACATTTACACACTGATTAATAGATTTTTATGTATGCACACAGGGTCAGACTGGGCTGCTGGGAACACAGGAGAATTCCCAGTAGGCCTAGCAGGAGGGGGTAGCAGCAAAAGAAAGGGGGGCTTGGGCACACAGTGGTGGGGAGGGGGCCTCCATTTCCACTCTCCCCCCTCCAGAATGGCAAATGGCAGTGGCCGGGCAGGGAACTACTTACTTCTTCCTCGTTCCAAGCGACGGGATCTGCGTCGCTACGTGTATTGTGTCCTCCGTCTCCAATGCCTCTCACTGTACTTCCTGATTAGCGGAAGTATGGTGAGCGGCATTGGAGACTGAAGACAGGTTACACACAGAGACTCTGCAGCACAGCTCTGGCCGGCATCTAGAACCAGGATGAGCTGAGTCGTTTGCCGTTACTGTGCTAAAAACTGGAGGGGGGAGTGCAGGAGGAGGGGGGGGCAGGTGAGGGAGGGGGGAGTTGGGCCCCCTCTACACCGCTCTGTGCAAGCAAGCTCCCCTTCCAGGCTACCTATATGGGGGACACCTGTAGCTAACTACCTATACTGGGGACACCTGTAACTTGCTACCTATACTGGGTGGGGACACCTATAATCAACTACCTATACTGGGGAAATGTATAGCTAACTACCTATACTGGTACACCTATAACTTGCTACCTATACTGGGGACCCCTATAGCTAACTACCTATGCTGGGGACACCTATAGCTAACTACCTATACTGGGGACACCTGTAACTTGCTACCTATACTGGGAACACCTATAGCTAACTACCTATGCTGGGGACACCTATAGCTAACTACCTGTACTGGGGACACCTGTAACTTGCTACCTATACTGGGGACACCTATAGTTAACTACCTATACTTAGGACACCTATAACTTGCTACCTATACCGGGACACCTATAGTTAACTACCTATACTGGGGACACCTATAGCTAACTACCTATACTGGGGACACCTATAACTTGCTACCTATACTGGGGACACCTATAGCTAACTACCTATACAGGGGACACCTATAGATAACTAGCTATACTGGGGACACCTACAACTTGCTACCAATACTGGGGAAACCTTCTAACTACCTATAATGGGGACACCTATAACTTGCTACCTATACTGGAGGCAACTATACTCAGGCTCTAGGCCCTTCATATGGCACTTGCCTCGGGTACTGCATACTCTAAGGCCATCCAGCATTGCAGGTAGCAGCACCCAGCCATCCCCAGCCAGCCCCGGCTACCTAATACTGATATATATGGGCACATGGCTACTTAATTCTGTTTTCTGTGGAACATGGCTACTTAACTTATGTATACAGGGCCCATTTGGCTACTACATTATTTTATTTTATGCACCTGGTTATTTTTTTTTTTATTGTAAGGCACCCGGCTACTTAATTATTTTATCTGGAGGTGTGTGACTACTTAATATTTCTATTTAGCGACATCTGACTACTTGATGAATTATCATAAGGCATGTAACAACTTGATTAATTTATGTAAAGTTTATCTGGTCAGACCCACTCTCTGTGAATAACACCGCTACTTATTTTGTGTATGTTTGGGTCTGCCCATGACCCATCATGACCACACCCTTGTTCCAGTGCATGGCCACTCCCATGTAGCCATCTCCCTGTTATGGACTGTGCTCAGAAGAGCTCACAATCTATTTCCTACCATAGTCTAATGTCCTATCAAATGATGTATTTATATAGCACTGTCATCGGCACAACATTTCTAGAGTACATGCGTATGTGAGCCCAAAATGGGGCTCAGTCAGACCCTATATGGACAATAGTTTCTGTTTGATGTATCTGGCTGGTCAGATCTAGATGGATCCAAGGTGTAATTGAATAGCTGTACCCAAAAAGGCCTGCGGTGAACAGGGGAAAGAAGGGGGGATAACCACGATCCCATAGTGGCAGACAACCTTTTTCCCTTACAACCAACTGCATGCGTTTAAGACACCCGTTGAGTGAAATCTAAATGTAGTTATCATCTACACCATGATATGTTACCTGGTTTTGTTTTAAAGGAGTTTGGCAAATTGGAGACTGCGTTCACAGTGAGGACAGGAAGCAGACCCTTTACTGAAGTCATAACTACATACAGTGGATTGCAAAAGTATTCGGCCCCCTTGAAGTTTTCCACATTTTGTCACATTACTGCCACAAACATGCATCAATTTTATTGGAATTCCACGTGAAAGACCAATATAAAGTGGTGTACACATGAGAAGTGGAACGAAAATCATACATGATTCCAAACATTTTTTACAAATAAATAACTGCAAAGTGGGGTGTGCGTAATTATTCAGCCCCCTGAGTCAATACTTTGTAGAAGCACCTTTTGCTGCAATTACAGCTGCCAGTCTTGTAGGGTATGTCTCTACCAGCTTTGCACATCTAGAGACTGAAATCCTTGCCCATTCTTCTTTGCAAAACAGCTTCAGCTCAGTCAGATTAGATGGACAGCGTTTGTGAACAGCTGTTTTCAGATCTTGCCACAGATTCTCGATTAGATTTAGATCTGGACTTTGACTTGGCCATTCTAACACATGGATATGTTTTGTTTTAAACCATTCCATTGTTGCCCTGGCTTTATGTTTAGGGTCATTGACCTGCTGGAAGGTGAACCTCCGCCCCAGTCTCAAGTCTTTTGCAGTCTCCAAGAGGTTTTCTTCCAAGTTTGCCCTGTATTTGACTCCATCCATCTTCCCATCAACTCTGACCAGCTTCCCTGCCCCTGCTGAAGAAATGCACCGCCCGAGCATAATGCTGCCACCACCATAATTGACAGTAGGGATGGTGTGTTCAGAGTGATGTGCAGTGTTAGTTTTCCGCCACACATAGCGTTTTGCATTTTGGCCAAAAAGTTCCATTTTGGTCTCATCTGACCAGAGCACCTTCTTCCACATGGTTGCTGTGTCCCCCACATGGCTTGTGGCAAACTGCAAACTACAAACGGGACTTCTTATGCTTTCAGTTAACAATTTCTTTCTTCTTGCCACTCTTCCATAAAGGACAACTTTGTACAGTGCATGACTAATAGTTGTCCTGTGGACAGAGTCTCCCACCTGAGCTGTAGATCTCTGCAACTCGTCCAGAGTCACCATGGGCCTCTTGACTGCATTTCTGATCAGCGCTCTCCTTGTTCAGCCTGTGAGTTTAGGAGGATGGCCTTGTCTTGGTAGGTTTACAGTTGTGTCATATTCCTTCCATTTTTAAATGATCACTTGAACAGTGCTCCGAGGGATGTTCAAGGCTTTGGAAATCTTTTTGTAGCCTAAGCCTGCTTTAAATTTCTCAATAACTTGATCCCTGACCTGTTTTGTGTGTTCTTTGGACTTCACGGTGTTGTTGCTCCCAATATTCTCTTAGACAACCTCTGAGGCCCTCACAGAGCAGCTGTATTTGTACTGACATTATATTACACACAGGTGCACTCTATTTAGTCATTAGCACTCATCAGGCAATGTCTATAGGCAACTGACTGCACTCAGATCAAAGGGGGCCGAATAATTATGCACACACCACTTTGCAGTTATTTGTAAAAAAAATGTTTGGAATCATGTATGATTTTCGTTCCACTTCTCATGTGTACACCACTTTGTGTTGGTCTTTCACATGGAATTCCAATAAAATTGATTCATGTTTGTGGCAAAAATATGACAAAATGTGGAAAACTTCAAGGGGGCTGAATACTTTTGCAACCCACTGTATCTATTCTTGAACTGTGGGTTTGTGAAATTTTTAAGGACAATGTTAAGTGCAGCATTAAACGTGTGTAGCACGTATGCAAAGTTTTTATCTGACTACTTATGTATGCAATTGTTTGTTCACTGCTGGAAACTGGATGTTCTCATTTTCCTTTTTATAGTTATAAGTAACTGCCATTAGCTAAGAGATACATACACTCAGCTTAGGAAATGGTGTATCTGACATACTGTATTATAGAATATCCAGATGTTTTAACTGGGAAAATAGGCATACCGCCTATAATAATATACGGTAGTTTATTGTTCAAAATATCTATCTTACATAAACCTGATAAGGTTGTTTTTTGTATCGAATCCCTAATGAAATCATTACAAAAGAAATCAAATATTTATGTTATTTTATTTTAGAATTGTGCACTCTTATATTCCAAGTTATACATGTCAGACAGGATGTGCTGTGTTTTAAATCAGACATCATCATCTCTTAAGTTGTCTAGATTTTAAGCATAGGTCATGTATGCCTTATATAGTAGAATAGAAAGAAAAAAGAAAAAAGAAAAGGGTGGGGGGGGGGAGGGGGAATATAAAAGATGTATAAATGTGTAAAAGTATTTCTGTACTAAAGCTGTGTAACCCCAGCACCTAGCCCTCTTATAACTGTTCACTCTATTCTCTATTTATTAGCAAATCTAACTCTGCAAATCAAGTAGGTATTTCTTATTCCATTTTACAGTAGTAGGATTGCATGGCTGTAACATTATAACCCTCTTAAAAATGAAAAAGACAGAAGTGGTAACATATCCAGTTCCCTCAGAGTCTATAGTCTGATGCATAGAGAATAGATTACATGATGATAGTGTGCCAGATTTGAGTGTCCGATATTCTGCTGAAGCCTCAGGCAAAGAGAAACAACTGACCAGTACTGGTGCTCTGCTGAGACATGGACAAGAGTAATTCACAGATCTGTGATCCTGATATAGTAAATTCATTCTGAGAAGCATGGGTGTTGTGAGATGACAGTTTCAAGTGGCTGTAGATCCTAGCAACCATAGCATAGGCCCATGTACTGTCATTGGCCTGTCAGTTGAAAAAGTGCAAAAATGCCATAACTGCCAAGTACTAAAAATAATCACATTATTTCACTTAAACTATTTTTCTTATTTTTTCACTTCTTTTTTTCTGTTTAACTTAAAAAAGACTGAAGGATTGAACATTTTATCTTTACCTAATTGTTTCAAAGGGAACCTGAAGTGAGAGGTATATGGAGGCCTCCACATGTATTTCCAGTTGCCTGACAGTCATGCTGATCATTCTGGTGTCAGTAGTGTCTGAATCACACACCTAAAACAAGCATGCAGTTGATCCAATCAGACTTAAAGAGGAACTCCAGTGAAAATAATGTAATAAAAAAAGTGCTTCATTTTTACCATAATTATGTATAAATGATTTAGTCAGTGTTTGCTCATTGTAAAAGCTTCCCTCTCCCAGATTTACATTCTGATATTTATCACATGGTGACATTGTTACTGTGGGCAGGTTATGCAGCTGCTCCTAGCTGTTTTGGCTGTTACAGACAGCTGTAAACAGCCATTTCCTGTCTGTGAACATTGTTACATTGTGTCAGTTTGCCCAGAGTACCGCGGTACCAGAGCTTCTTGTGGGAGGAGTTTCATCACAAAATCAGTCATACAGCGCCCCCTGATGGTCTGTTTGTGAAATGCAATAGATTTGTCATGTAAAAGGGGGTATCAGCTACTGATTGGGATAAAGTTCAATTCTTGGTCGGAGTTTCTCTTTAGGTCAAAAACATTTGATCTACATGCTTGTTTAGGGTCTATGGCTAAATGTGTTAGATTCAAAGGATCAGCAGGGCAGCCAGGCAACTGATATTGTTTAAATTTAAATATTTATATCAGCCTGTCACTTTAGGCTCTATATGAAGGGAATCTGAAATGAAAATAAAGTTATAATGTAATGATTTGTATGTGTAGTACAGCTAAGAAATTGATCATTTGTAGCACAGATATTAGTCTCATATTGTTAGCAGTACAGGAAGAGTTAAGACATTTTGTTATCTATTTTTGCATAGATAACAACTAAGTTAGCTCTGACTAACTTAGTGGTCTACAGTGCTCTTTTCTGAAACACTTATCTCAACCTCTCTTTCACTGTTTCTTGTTTGTTTAACATTTTACTGTAGAGCTAATGACCCTCTGAACTTTCCTGCTCTGTATCATAGTTTAAAATACAGAGTATGGTTTGTAAACTGCAAATATTAGAGAATGATGCAAAAAAAAGTTATATAACTGAAAATAAAAATAGAAGACAATTTTCTATGCTACTAATGTTCTATGGATTATCCATACTACACATACAGTTAATTATATCATAAGTTGTTGTTGTTTTTTTCCCCATCAGTGTCACTTTAAAGGGAACCTAAACTGAGAAGGATATGGATTTTTCCTTTTAAAATAATACATGTTGCCTGACTCTCCTGCTGATCCTGTGTTTATAATACTTCAGCCCCTGAACAAGCATGCAGATCAGGTGCTCTGACTGAAGTCTCACTGTTTCCGGTCTGTGATTCAGCCACTACTGCATCCAAAGAGATCAGCAGGACTGCCAGGCAACTGGTATTGTTTAAAAGGAAAAATCCATATCCCTCTCAGTTTAGGTTCCCTTTAAAGAGAACCCGAGGTGGCATTTCATTACGTTAGTGGGGCACAGAGGCTGGTTGTGCACACTAACACCAGCCTCTGTTGCCCCATCGTGTGCCTCAAAGACCCCCCTGCTCGCCGCTAAACCCCCGCAGTGCTGGCGACACGCAGCGTGTCGCCAGCACAATGTTTACCCTAGCGCTGTCTGTCAGCGCTGCTCCCCCGCCTCCTCCGCATCGCCGCTACCCGCCCGTGTCCCTTCCCTCCAATCAGCGGGTAGCGGCGATACGGAGGAGGCGGGGAAACGGCGCTGACAGACAGCGCTTAGGTAAACATTGTGCTGGCGACACGCTGCGTGTCGCCAGCACTGCGGGGGTATAGCGGCGAGCAGGGGGGTCTTTGAGGCACACGATGGGGCAACAGAGGCTGGTGTTAGTGTGCACAACCAGCCTCTGTGCCCCACTAACGTAATGAAATGCCACCTCGGGTTCTCTTTAAAGATATTTGTAGACTATTTCACAATCACTTTAACTTTGAGAATTTTTTTTTCAAAATGTGTCCCATTTTTCTTAAAATATTTTCTTCTTGTAATGCAGTCTGCATGTTCATTGGACACAATGTTAGGTTAACTTAAAAAATGATTTTCTTTTCAAAAGAATTTTTACATGAAAAACATCAATATCTCATAAACAAATAAATAAATCTGATATTTTCATTACCTTCTTTCTGCTTCTCTGACTGGAAAATGTGAAAGTCTTGTTTTAATGCAGTCTACTAAAGAAAAGCTAGCCAATTATTGAAGCATAGGGCCTAGCTATCAGTAATCGAGTTAAGAGCCTTTGCAGTAGTGGTACTGCAATTGTACAAATGGTGATTAGCTGATCACCAAGAAAGTGCTATTATGTCTGCCATCTACATTTATAAAAGTACAGATCAGGTGCTCTTTCAGCAGTGATCATCTTTATTGTTTTCACTGCAAGTCTTTATTCACTTCAGCAGTTGTCCTTTTCATAAAGGGGTGATTGGATGGGCTTCTGTTTTGTAGATTTCAAAATGGCATATTCCAATTTGAAAGTGAAGAATGCTAATAACTTCAGTGGAGAACAGGGGTTTCCCATTTAAAATATTCTGCCACTTTTAAAACTATCAGTCTACTGCTACAATACAAGTCACTTTATAAAACCATTTATGATCTATTTATGTGAATAGAGCTGAAGAAAAATACTATAGGGTAGGTAAGTGATCAATACACTGATCATCATCTTCAAAACAGAAGATCCCTCCTTCAGTCCAGTCTCTGCTTCTTTATACTATGTTACCATTGATTTTCAGACAGAGTTTTATGTTATTTTATTTGTAATATTTAATATTCATAAATACATATTTAGTGTGCTAAATAAAATAAAACAATATACATGTTCTATGAAAAAAAAAGCTCTTATCACTTTCTAAATTATTATTAAATAAACTGCATCCAACTTAATGTTCCACCACATTTATTTATAGAAGAAAAGAAGAAAATGTTATGTGTCTTGTTCAGTACTAGCCATGTTTCAGTGAATATTTTATTACCTTAAGGTATCTTCCAAGACTTTGGTTGTGGGACTGTGAAAAGCAAGTTCTGTGAGGAGGACCTCTGTCTTCCCCACTGGACACACAATGTTAGGTTACTATTGGGCTATGCTCAGTTATTTTCCAAGGGCACAAGAAAAGACTGAATAAGAAGCAGCTAAGAATACATTTCAAATGGGGGAATACACATCTGGAATGTCTTATACATTATTTTTACCAGAAATCACCTGGCAAGGAAAGGGGATAATTCTCTGAAGTGTTTCAATGTCTATGTGCTGTGCTGTGTTTCTAAATAAAAATATACTTTTATTTCTGGTATTGTATGGCTGCATGTTATATGTTTAGCATCTCATCTGTAAATAAATACATTGGTTATGAACCACTTCAGGACCACACTGCTAAACTCCACTATATCTTTCGAAATAGACCACTGTAGCTTTAAGGCCAAGCTGCAGGGCCGCACAAGACAGCACACTAGTGATTCCCACCCTCTCCCTTTTCTCCCCACCAACAGAGCTGTCTGTTAGTGGGGTCTGATTGCCCCCTCCCCCCCCCCCGTGTTTATTTCTTTTAATCAATATTTATGTTTGTTTGTTTTTTAATAAACATTTGTATTTTTTTTTATTTCTTCCCCCACGCCAGCCAATCAGCGTGATCAGCTGTTATAAGCTTCAGCCTATGACAGCCGATCATTCCCCAGCATATGGGGGGGACAGCCGTGTCACACGACTGTCCCCAGTACAGGGCTGCTGCCGATCGCAGCGCTGTACATGTTAATTAGATGGCGGTTTCACCATCTAACAGTCTCCTGAGTGACGATCGCCACTCGGAGACTGAAGGCGGGGCGGAGCTCCGCTCCCAAGCAGGAGATGCGTTTACAGCCTGTGCGCGATCTCCTGCAAACTGCAGCCCCAGGACTTGACGCCAATTGGCGTGGAGCAGTCTTTAGGTAGTTGATATACAGATAAAAGTAGAAAAAAAAAGGAAAAGTGTCAGATCAGACTAAACACAGGATATTTTGTTATCTGCTATATTGTATTGCGTGCTAATACAAAAATTAGGATACATTAAATACATTGTAGGTTATCTGCACGATCGTAACTGTTAAGATTTGATCTGTTAGTCTATGTACGCACAGAACAAAAGTTATGTGAAACATTAGACAAATTCTAGATTTCAATATAACAGTCAATTGTGTAAAAAAAATTTGCCAAACAATGACAACAAGCAACCAATAGCGGGCATTTTGCCCAATCCATCCGGCAGATCAACTTAGACAACTATTGGGCAGATATTGTGCAGTTGGCAATGTGTTTACAAAGTTGTTTAAATTACATCTTTGGAAAGACTCGTCATTTGTCTTTGTCGCCGGTAAAGTCGTTTCCCTGACATTGGTTGTTTGTTTGCAGTGACTTTTGTTGAGCTTTTGTACAGCCCTTTAGATCTTGTATCTGTAATTATGTTTTAAGTGTAATTGCCAGGAGTTGTATGGCAAGGACAAATAGCATGAGTGACATGAAACACACTTGCACAAGGGAAAGGGTGGCAACATCCGGCTGTTGGTTGCTTCATTGGCCATGAGTGATGAGTAGAGAAGATTAACAAACTCTATAAAACCTGCACCAGATCCAACCTAATGAAGCCAGAGAATGCTAACAGCAGCAAAAATGCTAACAGGAGCAAAAAATATTTGGCACTAGGTACAAACAAACAGGTGTGTGGTCACTGTTGTGGTGCTGGCTGAAGGACATGTACAACTCAGAGTTAGCGTCAACGTCTGCAGAAAAGGAGACGATGAGGCACTGTGCCTTTAAACACTATTATTTTTGGCAGCCAGGCATACAAACAGAAAGTTCAACAGTGGGGGTTAAGTGGTGAGGACTAATGCCACATCTCTTAACTCCGCTTTGAACCTTCTGTTTGTATGCCCGGCTGAGGAAAATAAAGGCATTTAAAGGGAAACCATAACCAAGAATTGAACTTCATCTCAATCAGTAGCTGATACCCCTTTCACATGAGAAATGGCTGATTTTGTGGTGAAATCCCTCCCAATTGTGATGTCAGTGCCTCACAGCTCTGAGGTCCTGACATCACACTGTGGGAGCCTTGTTGCATTGTGCAAAATAACAGCTGTTTACAGCTGTTTACAACTGCCAAAAAAGCAAACAGCTACTTTCACTGACATCACCTGCCAGCAGTAAAAATGTCACCATGTGATAAATGTTAGAATGAAAACCTTGTAATGCGCGCTCACTGTTTAACATACAGCCTAATAAAGATAAATATACATATACATAGAGTCCATAAACCAAAGTCCAAATGCTACTTATGTGTCCATGGATCGCTGCATCAGTCACCAAGCATATGATGTAATCGGATTTCTTTTTCAAAATGCTGCGCTCACATGTGTATCCAGTCTTCTTATAATGAATCACTCAGAAATAAAGAGAAGGGGACAAAACATAGTGTGATACTGCTTCAATCAGTTGCCATTTTACACCACCCAGTGCTGCAACCTTTATCCCATACACATTCACCACGACTGATAGCTCAATTTCATTGGAGGCAGCTACAAGATAATTTAGCAGATCCCAGATCTGCAACCCAGGTAAAATTCCCCCCTTCTAAGTGAATAATCTCTCTCCAGCTAAGAGACAGAACCACAACACTCAAGTCTTTGGAACAGCATCTCTGTCTAGCTAAGAGGTACAGACACCACGCAACACTCAAATTGGTGGAAATGCATCTCATAAAGTTTATATTGCATGTGATATTTGTGATACAGGTACAGACATTGATGTATTACAGTAAGCAACAAGTACAGTGAAATTCAACAGTATAAAGCATAAAGCTTAGAAACCAATGCACACAATGTATACATTAATACAGGTAACCTGAATGCAGCTTCCCAATATGTCCTACAAATACAACCCATATTACCCAGAACCATTACATGATCTTATCTTACCCAAGCCAAGAGAAACAGTTCTCACCGCAGACCACAGCACACAGAGAGTAGAAAACAGCATGCTCAAAGACAATATACCCCTTGACTCCACCCCCTCAACATACATCACTTCCCTGCGAGAAGGCTCAGTGTGATTGGCTGAAAGGATGCAGATTTGAATTTTATCCCCGCCCAGGGTCAGTTAGCAGGAAGTGAAGTATTTTGTCTTAGAAACATGTGCTCTAAAAATGGATGCAATGCCTGCTCCACAAAAGCAAGCAGTGAAACACACAGTCCATATCTTACAATCCCCCACTTGAAGGTGATCAAAAGTTATGAGAGAACCTTCACCAAAATTTAACAGTCCATATATCCATGAATGGGATTAATTTGGATTCCAATGTCCATATAAAGAGTCCATAGAAGTTCAAAGTAAAACAGTCCATAAAGTTGTCCTTTGTTCAAATGTTTTTCCAGGCTGCAGATTTTAAAGTTCATAATGACTCCAGTGTGGATGCATTCACTAGATCAATTATTAGTTCCACCTACAGTTGAGCAAAAATAACAGAACACAAAACAACACAATTCACAGACTCACAAGTCTTATTATTTAGTTTAGGCAGTTTTGATAAGGCTTCTGATTGAAAATGACTATGATATACAAAGACACTGCATGGGACCCATAACATTTTCCAAGTTTACCCTTTTGCAGACTAGCACATGCTCTGTCCACTACTACTCCAAGATCAGGCCACACCTATAATGCAAACATCTGCCATTATCTGCCCAGCTCACAGCCTCTGCTCTCTGATCACTCACCACTCTGGGTGGTCACACTCCAGCTCTGTGTGGCTTCCATTGCCGAGTCCCTTTCCCAGCTTTCACTGGTTCACAGTGGTTTTACGCGGTTGCTGATCTTTGAACTTCCATGGCAAGTTACACCTGCCTCTCCACTTACTCAGCCCGCACTGACAGTACCACGTCACTCTCTGGCAGCACTCAAGCATGCCACTTACCAAGCCAGGATGGACTCATGATGCTCCCACACTCAGTTTTTGAGGCACACGGCACCTCACATGCCACAGATGCTGGGAAATTAGCCATAGAGCTCCACACTCCATGATTCTGAAACGGACAGGTTAGCAGACAAAGCACAGCAATGGAACCTTATTATGAATTCATAGCTTCAAAAGCATATGCGTGAACTATATTACCCACTAAGTACAATAGTACTGCAAACTGAGCCAATCACTAGGGTCACCCATGTCCTTGTACATCAGCATCATCTACAATTGTGACTCTGTAAACTTGCAACACATGGAAAACATTATAAAAACATAACAGACTCTGATATCTGGACTGTAACACTCTCACTGGAAACGATCTCTGTAAAAGGTAGACAAACACAGTTTAATCCCAACACACAGTTATACAATCTTATGGACCTTTGGCTGCATTAAAAAAAAAAAACATCTCCAGGGTTTAGAAACTCATGAGTGCACACGGGCTTTCAACATTTGCTGAATCTGATCAACCATTCTGGCTAAATCTTGGCTAAGATATGATCTGCATATGGAAACTGTACAATTATTTGTGCATCTACCATAACAGTAGGAACAGTTTAAATTGTTCTTTCTGTAACAAAATAAACAGAGCAAACATCCCCCACTTGGCTATATACAAACCCCCATCAGCACAGAAAAAAAATAATAAAAGCAAAACTGTTGTGTGCTTTGCAGTTTCAGGTTAATTCAAAATACCTGACAAAAAAAAACCCACATGAAAAACAAAAAACTTCAGATTGAACATGCCTTTCCGTATGTTAATTTTTTATAACCAACTTTAAATTACAAATTTTAAGACATGTTAAATCTAGTTCACCCGAAATAAATTGTTGTCTTTGCAAACGTAAGATTAAAAACATCACAATGGCCAGCAACTTTGTGCATGGGTCCTTCAGGCCATTCACAAACCCCTCTACTATAGTAAAGTAACAAAAGCAACCTATTCAAATTTACATAGCTACAGTCAGCACCTGAAACTACAAAAGTAATTTAGAATTTAACTTTTCTGACTGTAGATAAAATGATCAATTAAATAAGAGGCTTATTCCAAACTAAAAATTTGTTAGGATCCTCTTCATACATAAACACATACATAGACAGACAAACACCAAAACACAGCTGGGATCTTCTTTTGTTCCTCGGTTTCCTATGGAACAGAAACTGGAAAACCATTATTAACCTCTAACAAGATCCCTGCACAAACGGTGTTCTGGAATGTCCCTCATTTTCCTATATTCCAGCATCTCCTGCTTTATTTCATTGACCTCACGAGTACGTTTTCCTGGAAACCAACTTACCTCAGCTTGTAAGTTGTCCTTCTGTGCCCTAACGCTATAAGGAACCCAGGACCTATCCTGGCCCCTCTGCCTGTTCCCCCACCTAGGAGAGTACACCTCAGTTTCTCTCCTCCTGGTAAGGAATTTGTCATCTCTGAAATAATTCTGCCTGTCTCTCCCAAGTGACGGGCAAAACCGTTTCATGTGTCCCTGTTCTCCACAGTGGTAGCACCGCCGGGTCACAGGACTTCTCTGGGGCTTATTTACTATATGTGCATCTCTGTCCCTTACAGGCTGCACAGCAAAAACTCCATTGAAATTTCTCCTGTGTTGCACTGATGATTTGAAAGGGTTATTTTTCAAATCATCTCTTGGACTCTCTAAAGTCCTGTTTCTCTGAATGGGCCTTGCCAGAGCAGGCTGTTCCTGCTTACTCTTTGGCATCTCAAAAACTGAACCACTGCATTCAGAAGAACTACTATAACCAGCATCACTTTCACCTGGACACTGATTAACTGCGTCACTACTGGAGGACACAGACAATGTTTCCAACTTGCATTGTGCAATCTTCAACTGCTCAGTCAGACCTGCATTCTGAAGAAGCAATCTTTTATGTTCCTCAATAATTTGTTGCTGGGTAATGGAAACCACATTTGCCTCTTCAGCAGCAACTTTTAAAATGGAGACTGCACTTTGCAAGTCTTTTACACTGTCCTTCAGCCTCTGAACCTCATTTTCT
This sequence comes from Hyperolius riggenbachi, assembly GCF_040937935.1. Lineage (NCBI taxonomy): Eukaryota > Metazoa > Chordata > Amphibia > Anura > Hyperoliidae > Hyperolius > Hyperolius riggenbachi. The sequence continues at coordinate 309,545,886 of NC_090648.1, forward strand.
AGTTTGGATTTTTTCTCAGTAACACCTCTGTATTGCTCTGCTATCCACTCGGCTGCAAAAATAAGCATAGCTTTTCCCTCCTTTTTCTTCAGCTTCTTATTATTTATCAGATCATACACATACATTTGGGCTTGTTTCCATGGATCTATAGAGCTTTGCATTACATTAACAATACCTTCTAGATCTTTTACTTTAGTCTTTTTCACAAGAAACCATTGCACAAAGGTCTCCATTTTGTTTACCTCTAAACAAGACAATGGCCACTCTATTCAATGCAAGCACTTTGATCTCTGTACACAACAATAGGCAGAATCTACACTGAAACCAAGTGGCTGCTACACCACATGCTGCTTGCTCACTTTTTAATCTGTCTGCAGTATAACATCAATTTCAGACCTCAAACACAAATCCAACATGCAATACACAATGTTTAGAGAGAATATTCACTATTTCACACAGTACTGCTTTCTTAATTGGGGCATCAGACCCTCTTTAGGAATATCAGATTCCTGGAAAGCTTTATTGGGCATCAGACCCATCTATTTTCTTTAGGAATATCAGATTCCTGGGAGAGGCGCTACAGAAGCGCTTTCCTTCCGGGTTCTATTAATCCGCTCTGATAGTACAGGGTGGTAATAAAAATATAATTAATCACCCAATACTGTATATGGCGGATCCAACTTCTCGACACCAAACTGATAGCTCAATTTCATTGGAGGCAGCTAAAGATAATTTAGCAGATCCCAGATCTGCAACCCAGGTAAAATTCCCCCCTTCTAAGTGAATAATCTCTCTCCAGCTAAGAGACAGAACCACAACACTCAAGTCTATGGAACAGCATCTCTGTCTAGCTAAGAGGTACAGACACCACGCAACACTCAAATTGGTGGAAATGCATCTCATAAAGTTTATATTGCATGTGATATTTGTGATACAGGTACAGACATTGATGTATTACAGTAAGCAACAAGTACAGTGAAATTCAACAGTATAAAGCATAAAGCTTAGAAACCAATGCACACAATGTATACATTAATACAGGTAACCTGAATGCAGCTTCCCAATATGTCCTACAAATACAACCCATATTACCCAGAACCATTACATGATCTTATCTTACCCAAGCCAAGAGAAACAGTTCTCACCGCAGACCACAGCACACAGAGAGTAGAAAACAGCATGCTCAAAGACAATATACCCCTTGACTCCACCCCCTCAACATACATCACTTCCCTGTGAGAAGGCTCAGTGTGATTGGCTGAAAGGATGCAGATTTGAATTTTATCCCCGCCCAGGGTCAGTTAGCAGGAAGTGAAGTCTTTTGTCTTAGAAACATGTGCTCTAAAAATGGATGCAATGCCTGCTCCACAAAAGCAAGCAGTGAAACACACAGTCCATATCTTACAATGACTCATAGGGTCATACAGGTCCTCACCATATGAAATGACTGCCAAATCAAAGACAGCAAACCAACACCATATGCACTCTCCCAAAGTGTGCGGGTATCCACCAGGTCATGCGTGGCCTCTCACCTCACTTTCTGCCGTCCAAATTATAAGACAGCATCAGCGCTTAGTCACTCAAATGGAATGTTCCCAGCCGTTTTTCAAACGATATTATTCTCTAGAGCAGATTCCTCATGCCAGCCTATCAACTAAAGGACTTAACATAGTGTAAAACCATTCACGTTTATTAAGAATATAAAAGTAGTGCCCTCACATGTTAGAAGTAAAAACAAGCATGTATCAAACAGAGCTCTTTCTCGCCAGGCTCGTACGCCTGTAGCTCCGCCCTACACGTTTCGTGCATGCGCACTCATCAGGGGCTTGGAGGCGTCTAGTTGGCTGGTGCATTTATTCACATTAATCCACAGTTTCAGCCTATCAACACACTTCCCTTACTAAAAATGGCCGCTATACCACTTCCGCCCTCATCTGCCGCTCTATCCTCCTATCATAATTGGCCATGTCAGAGGGGGCGGTGCTCGGGAGGGCACCCATCATTGTCTATTACCATGGCTACTGTCAAACAGCCGGCCACGGGTGTCCGAGCCTCCAGCACCGCCCATCCACATCATCTCATGGTCATTGTGGCTATGCTTAGAAGCCAGTCAGCTGGCGTTCTGACTGGTCCTCGCAGCGGCTGTGCACGGGCCCAATAATGCCAATATACCGTTACATATACAGAGCTGACTCACTACACATAATGCATAACACATAATGCAATGAACTGTTAATTAATATTATACTCATATGATTATAAATAGGCCATGTTTCTATATATCAACACATTAACTACTTAAAACTGACAGTAAAACCAGCAATAACAGTTGAGTCCATCTGCGGCATATCTCTATGTGATAAATGTTAGAATGTAAATCAGGGAGAGGAAAGATTTTACAATGGGCAAACACTGACTAAATCATTTATACATAATTATTGTAAAAATGAAGCACTTTTTTTATTACATTATTTTCACTGGAGTTCCTCTTCAACGTCACAGTGCCTCATCATCTCAATTTTCTGCTGAATCCAGAGATCAGTGCACAAATAAGAATCAAGGGCTTAAGAAGAGTATAATGTCATTGTGAATTTTTTTATAGTAAGATTTACTTTTTGTAATTTCCTAAACTGCTACTGATGTTAATCATAGTGCTATAATTTTTTTCTTACTAAGACAGGAAGAGAGCTAAACTCAGTTGCTTACTTACAAAGCTCAAGCAGCCTTGGGGGTAAAATTCCAAAAACAATTGAATTTCTGCTAGCAGCCCATCTGACCCCAAACCTTCGTATATGAAAAGGACATTGTTGCGCCTTTTATCTTGTCTATTTCCTCCTTCTAAATAAATGTAAAATCTTATGTATAAAGAGTTTGGTTGAACTGATAGAAAATTTGAGTCATTATATCTGGATTGGTGATAAGTTGCCCAGTTGAGTCAGATATTTGAGATAAGACATCACAAGAGGAACAGCCCCAAAGCCAAAAGTGCAGACAAATGCATCATTTTAGTCAGTATGTTAAAATAATATTTTTTTTAGCATAATCAATACATTTTCAAAAATATATTCTTTTGGGATTCCTTCTCATAGTGTTTGATGTGTTTCTCTTAGGCCTCATTCCAGCATTTTCTATTACCGTAATTGGAAGTATGAAAAGCTCTCTCTAATTGGGCTGTTAACTCAACTAATTGAAATTCTTGTTTAGTTAACCAATATTTAGGTATCTTAACTCCATACTCAAGATTCATCTTATAAAGGCAAGAGTACTTCAAGAGAGCCATTGTCCTTATTTAGTAAAAAAAAAAAAAAGATTCCGAGGTCTCCAACACTGCTTCCATTAAAGACAAAACCAAAAAGGTTTGAATTTCCATTTTCTTCCTTTTCCATCTGGCATGCTTCCTCCTTTTTCCTCTGGCAAGCTTCCTCTTTTTCCATCTGGCAAGCTTCCTCTTTTTCCATCTGGCAAGCTTGCTCATTTTCCATCTGGCAAGCTTTTTCTTTGTGACCTCCAGCTTGCTCAGCAAAAGTTTAGCGAGAGCCTTATTATGTAGTACAATGGTGCTCTTAGCCCTATTAGCAAGCCTGATGTAACAGGAAATATTGCCTTAAATATTACTAAACAAATGTATTGGTGGCAACAAGCCTCTTGCATCCACTGTTTTTTTTAATCATCATAAGCTAAATTATATCTCACTGGAATAAAGGGTGTGTCAGGGCCACAGGAAATGTTCTGCAAATTTGGACCTAGTTAAGGCCTAGGGTGAAGCCAAGACCTTTATTAGATCTGTGTCCAACAATTCATATAATCTGGACATAGTTTTTCCATGGTCAGAAAGCTCCTTTCTTTCCAACTTCACCTTCAGATGCCTAATGCATTGGACGGGAGCAATTTGTGGGCTGCAGTGCTGCAAGTAATGGCCTAATGCTGGAAATACACGGCTGGATTCTGAGCCATTTAGACGGCTCGATAGATCATTTCTGACATGTCTGATCTCCCGCCGATCATTTTGCCGCTCAATTCTGCATTGAACACAAACGATTGGAAGATAAGAGGATCGTCCCCAGAATCGAGCGGGGAATTGAGTGGCAAAAATCGAGCCGTGTATGCCCAGCATAAGTCACATAAGGTTTGAGAAGCTTGCAGGCTGTTCGGCTCACTCCATCAGTCCTTCATTAATACCTTCCCCTAATAGGCATCACATGATAATATTAATAATAATATTGTTATAGCGCTTTTCTCCCTGGGGACTCAAAGCGCTGTGACCCTGCATTATCCAGTCTCAAAGGCTCTGGAAAAGAGGTGAGTTTTTAGCCTTTTTTTAAAGAGGAACTGTAACGACAAAACGGCCCCTGGGGGGTACTCACCTCGGGTGGGGGAAGCCTCCGGATCCTAATGAGGCTTCCCACGCCGTCCTCCATCCGTCAGGGGTCTCGCTGCAGCCCTCCGTGCAGCGGTGACGTAATATTTACCTTCCTGGCTCCTGCGCAGGCGCTCTGACGGCTGTCAGCGCCGAAGTAGGCGGAAATACCCGATCGCCGTCGGGTCTGCTCTACTGCGCAGGCGCAAGTTTCCGGCGCCTGCGCAGTAGAGCTGACCCGACGAAGATCGGGTATTTCCGTCTATTTCCGTGCCGAAAGTCGCCACAGCGCCCCCGCTGGAGCCAGCAAAGGTAAATATTGAACTGACAGTCGGCACAGTCGCCGGCTGTTCGGAGGGCTGCAGCGAGACCCCCGTGGGACAGAGGACGGCGTGGGAAGCCTCATTAGGGTCCAGAGGCTTCCCCCACCCGAGGTGAGTACCCCCAGGGGATCTTTTTAATGTTACAGAGTCTCTTTAAAGCTGTCCAGAGAAGGAGCCTCTCGTACTGATTATGGAAGTGAGTTCCATAGAGTAGGGGCTGCATAGGAAAAGGCCCTCAATAACTTTTGATAGGAATGGTAAATTCATCACAGGTCTGGAATTGGTCACAGAATCAGGATCTAGTGATGGTTTCTTCAACAGGGTTTTTATGATTGCTTTCTTTAGTTCTTCTGGGAAAAGTCCACTTTGCAAGGAATACTGAGTTATTTTGTGAAGTGCTGGTCTGATCAGCTCTAGGCACTGCATTAAGACTCCAGTTGGGCCAGGATCCAGGTCGCAGGTAGTCGGGTGGAGACTTTGGATGAGAATTCCAAAATCTTCTTCACTCAGAGTGTCAAAGACTTGCCATGGTGGTACAGTAGTAGGCATATGCAAAGTCCAGTGGTCAATTGATGTTGTTAGTGTAATGCTGGCACGGATGGCAGACACCTTGTTTGTGAAGAAGGCAAAGAATTCTTCACACCTTTCTCTGGAGAATGTGGTTGGGGCTTTTAGGCAGGAAGGATTGTAGAGTGATTCCACTGTGTGGAAGAGTTGAGCAGCTCTGTTGTTGGCTGTAGATATTTTGTGCGAGATGAAGTCTGATTTTTTCTTGGTTATTTCTTGTTAGTATCGTCTGAAGTGTTGAACTAGGCTAGATTTGTGCTCCTCAGTCCCTGATTTACGCGCCCATTCAGTCTGCGCCCATTCTTTTTTAGATCCATGATGGTTTTATCAATTAGCTTTCTGCTTTTTGGTTGCTGATTTGGTGCGCCATGGGGCAATACTGTCAAGTGTTTAATATATCGTGCTGTTGTCCTGGGTTACTAGAGTGTTGGGGTCCATTTGACTATGGAGCAGATTTGTAAAATCCAGGTTGGCAGTTATCCTCTCCGGTGTTAATTTATTCAGGGGATGGATGTTGATTGTCTCCTTAGGGTGCTGCTTGATACTGAGTACAAACATTCTCCTGTGTAGGGGATGCATTTTCAATGAGTGGGGGTGTCAGCCTCAGACAGTGGGTGGCAAAACACTTGGGCAGAAGGTATATGGCTTGATGCCAATAAGAATGAGGGTCAAACGCTCTCCTGGTATGATCATGAAATAGTATTTCCTCCTATGCTGCTACACATGTATAACGTGTGTGTATGTTTGTGCGTATATATAGATGGTGCCTTCATTGGCAGCCTTGGCCACAGGATTATGGCCTTTTCTTGTTTTTCTTCCATTTTCCCTACCAATTCACCTTGTTTTCCCCCCTGGGTGTGCAGTGTGGTCCAGTGTAATCAGGTACATTAGTGCAGATAGTGGGGAGTCTGGGATCTGGAGGTTTTTCCTCTTTGCTACTGCCTGGGTCCGTTGTCTGAGCAGGTACAGGCCAAGTGGAGTCCACCGCTGCTACCCAGGAGATTGAGGGTCCACAAAGGTAGGAAGACACCACACTGATTGGGACACCTTTGGCCCTGCTGGATGCTGGCTCCATCCATCCATTGGCTGCTGATGCTCCACCGCAGCAGGGACACCTCTGGTTCAGCCCCTTCATGATGCCAGCCAATAAACCAGAAGTAAAGGCCGCTGCAGTTGGGCACTTCTGGGACAGCCATATTATCTTGACCAGCCCTGCTGAATGCTGCCCAGGAGTCAGGACCCACCACAGAAATGAACACTACTGCACCTTTTGAACTGGAACACCTTGGCCAGCACTGCCAGATGTCAGCAATCGGGATCCTCAGCAGCATCAGCCATCTGCTGAACCTTCACCTCCCTCTGTCCCCCTCCCCCATGTCTCCTTAGGGATGACAGATGATTGCCAAGTGCGACTGCTGGCGCTGTAGTATGGCAGCCTTGGCTCTTGACTTTCGGACATTATTCCCCCATCCTTTCAGAACCTGTATGAGCCAAAACCAATTTCGGGTACAAAGCCCCCATTTGTATTTGTCGAAATAAATTATTCTGATTCTGATATATGAGTGAGTGTATATAAGGTGTGTGTGTGTGGGGGGGGGGGGGGGGGGGGGGGGGAGTCGGTATATTAAAGCTTGTCTCAAGCAGTAGACACTGTAGAAGTACCTTTGCTTAGGATTGAAATATGTTTTGCACATATTCAGCTGGCTTTGTAGCAATTGACAATTAACAAACCTTCACCTTTTAGCTGTGTTTTAGATTTCTGTCCTGGAGGAAAATGATGATTGTACAAACAGAATCTAGTATTGTGACATTTTAAACTTCAGATCTCACATTCATCTATCATTTAGAAGGGCTCAGAGGCACTCTTCCAAATAATGTTTCATTTACTAACAGCTTACTCAGCAAAACTACAGTAGCATAACAGACTTAGTGCTTTCATAGAATATATAAACAATTGGACACAATCCTGCATTCTAAGTTTAGTGACTGCCAAGAGAAAGGAAAAGTGAGTTATTAAATAACAAAAACAAGTAATAAGTTAAGAATTCCCCTTTAATAATATTGATCTAATTATGTTTTAACTGATGGATGAAAATTTTCAACATAAAATAACTTAATTTAATACAGTAAAAGAAAGTGGCTGTCACAAACTAACAACATTGTACTAGACCTGGACTCAGTCTATTGATGCTATGTGTGTCAAGAGTAGAGTTGTGCTAATATACAGTATGTTATCACTTGAGGCATTGCATTCTGCTACGCTCTGCAGAAATTAATGGTGTGCTGTATACAAACCAGTAAATTAGCATTGTTATAGTAAGGGAAAAGTTTAAAGGGGTTCTGTGGTGGGTTGCGGAGGAGAAAAACAGACACTTACCTTGGGCTTCTATCAGCCCCGTGCAGCGGTAATGTCCCACGCCGTCCTCCTCCCATCTGCCGTTCTCCACCGCCGGCCCCGGTCTAAGTGGCATGGGATCCAACTGCGGCTGCGCTAGAGTGGCCGCGCACCCGCTCGCTTCCGCCTGCGTCATCGGAAGCTTACTGCGCAAGAGCAGTACAAGAACCCGTTGTACTGCGCCTGCGCAGTAAGCCTCAGATGACGCGAGCGGAGGCGCGGCAACGTGCATTATTCGTCTGTGTGACAGCCGAATAATAGCCCGGTGCCGGCTGCGGGGAACGGCGGATGGGAGCAGGACGGCGTGGGACATTACCGCTGCAGGGGGCTGATAAAAGCCCCAGGTAAGTGGCAGTTTTTCGCCTCAGAAACCCCCACAGAACCCCTTTAAAGGGAACCTGAGGTGAGAGGGATATGGAGGCTGCCATATTTATTTCCTTTTAAACAATACCAGTTGCCTGGCAATCCTTCTGATTATGTCCCACTAATACTTTTAGAAATACACCCTAAACAAGCATGCAACAGATCAGGTACTCTGACTCAGCTGACTCAGGTTTTACTGGATTAGCTATATATTTGTTCCAGGGTTTTGACTCAGACACTGCTTATGCCAGAAGATCAACAGGGCTGCAATGTAACTGGCATTCTGTACAAGGAAATAAATATTGCAACCTCCATATTCCTCTCATCTTGGGTTCCCTTTAAGGAAAAAAATGGGTCCCTAGTAAAAATGAATGTAAGGCACCTTACACTTTACTATTGTACTGAAAGTAAAGTTGTTGTGACCTACCTGACTTGGGGCCCCTAAGAAGCTTGGGGCTCTAGACAGTTGCTCATATTTACCCATATTGAAGCACCAAACTTGACTGTAGACTCCCCTGTAGTACCAAGAGGGAGAAGATTGTAAAGCAGTTCACGTGGTTACAATAACACAGTATTACTCTGAAGGTATTTAGTAATTATTAGTAGTCAACTGGTAATTCCAGATAACTGTCTAACAAACATTTAATCAAGCTTGTGACACTGGGAGGGAGGAACCACAAATATGTATAAAATTATAAAAAACTGTTTAAAGAGACTCTGTAACACAACAATCATCCTTATTTCTTCTATCCTATAAGTTCCTATGCCTATTCTAATGTTGTCTGGCTTACTGCAGCCTTTCCTACTTGCACAGTGGCTGTATTATCTCTGTTATATGATCTGATCTTCTCTCCTCTGTCGGCTCTGTCAGCTGAGGCTGGAATGTGTGGAATGTGCAGGGCTGCTTGTGATTGGATAGAAGCTATACACACCCTTTCCAGGCCCCCTGCAGGCTCTGTATGACTCACACACTCTGTTTATGTGAGCCTATCACAACACTGCCTAAAACTGGCAATTACAAGCCAGGTTTGTAGCAGAGAGTGACAGAAACAGCGCAGAGGGGCCCAGGAGAACATAATGAATAGAATGGTATGCTTTTTGTTGTAAGAATTTTAGAGTACAGTTTATCTTTAAAGGCAAGAAAAAAAACTGACCCCAAGATCAGGACTAATATAGTAGATGATTTTTTTTAATTAAAATAATTTATTCAAAACACTGGGCAATGCATGGGGTGGAGTGGACAATTGCTAGATCGCTTGCAGAACAATAACATTTTACTTCTATAAGCATTAATAGCTTGTGAAACCTTTGGGAGAGTGGTGCAAACACTTGACAATTATAATGATGTTATCTACAAAAGAAAAATATAGAAACTTGAGCGCAAGACAGCAATAAAAGTTCCGCAGCCAGAGGTTCATCCAATCCACATGGAAATAGAATTATAGTTTTTTGTAATCCTCAGCGCTGTATATTTAGAGCACCCCTCCAGTTGCAGCCTGCAGTCACCCCGTGCACAACAACAGCGTGGCCACCACCCAGGGTAAAAACCACAACACAGGCTTAGAATCCTTTGCAACAGGGGGGTACACCAATTTATTTAAAACCTAGCACAAAATATAAAAACAACAACTTATAATTGAGGGTCCATGCACACTGGACCCTCCTTGCATACAATCGCATATAAGGTATTTGCACGAGTGTTTACTTCAGTGCACCTTATTCATCAACCTTATAGGTATTTCCAGGAGATATAAATAGCCCGTCTCTCCTTCCCAACCGGGTTTCGGCAATTCACCGTCATCAGGGGATCAGGGGATCCCCTGATGATGCGATTGTATGCAAGGAGGGTCCAGTGTGCATGGACCCTCAAATGTAAGTTGTTGTTTTTATATTTTGTGCTATCTTTTTAAATAAATTGGTGTAACCCCCTGTTGCAAAGGATTCTAAGCCTGTGTTGTGGTTTTAACCCTGGGTGGTGGCCACACTGTTGTTGTGCACGGGGTGACTGCAGGCTACAACTGGAGGGGTGCTCTAAATTTACAAAACAAAGCTATTGAATATTAATCTTGGCATTTTTTGTATGGATTCCATGTTTGTGAAGGGACCACACCAGACCCACATATATTTTAAAAATGACCTCCTCTAAATAGACAGGGGCTTCCACATAATGTTTATGGGCTGTCTCTTGACAAATCTTCTTTATGTACATTGTTACAGTTACACTAGACTGTGGCCAGTGCTGTTAAAACAGCGCAGGAGATTTGGGCGCAGCCTGCACCACCATAGGTTGTAATAGGCATTGCGGCTATAGCGACGCACAGTGAGTAACTTCGGTGCTGTTAGAAGACGGTGCTGAAGTTACTTTTAAAACACTGTAATTTGTAATTCAGCCTCCAGCAATATCTGGCAGCCAAATGACATTATTTTTTACAATCCATGTTGACCTGTAGGGGGAGTAGTAATTTTAGTAATATTAGTATTTAGTAATTTAATAATTAGTAATCGTAATAGTAATTCCGCCGGGACTTGTGCAGTAGCAGAGTAAGCCATATATCAGCTCTATCTTGTGCCTAAGTCTCCCGGCTGTGTATTCATTGGTACGCGTACCTGGTATGACCTTAAAGTGATCCTTAAGTCAGGAAAAAAATGACTTTTACTCACCTGGGGCTTTAAATAGCCCCCTGCAGCTGTCCGGTGCCCTCGCCGTGTCCCTCCGATCCTCGTGTCCCTGCCGGCAGCCACTTCCGGTTTCGCCGTCAGGAGCCGACAGGCTGGGAACACGAGTGATTCTTCGTGTTCCCAGCCACAATTGCACCCTCTATGCTGCTATATGCTATATATAGAGGGCTCAATTGTGGCTGGGAATGCGAAGAATCACTCGCGTTCCCAGCCTGTCGGCTCCTGATGGCGAAACCGGAAGTGGCTGCCGGCGGGGACACGAGGATAGGAGGGACACAGCGAGGGCACTGGACAGCTGCAGGGGGCTATTGGAAGCCCTAGGTGTGAGTAAAAGTCTTTTTTTTTCCTGACTTAAGGATTACTTTAAGCAAACATCAATATAAGCTAAGTCTATGGTATGTTAACAGAATTCTGTAAATCTTAAATGTTTATGAAGAGTTTTACAGACATTCTTAAAGTGTGAGCATTTTATCAATCTATGTGACTGATATGGAAAAATCTAAGTGTTGTTAATCCCATAAAGCACTAATATTTTCTAACCCAATGTAATCCCATATCTCTTGCAACTGACGTTTTTACACCATGTTCTCTTTATGTAGCATTATATTGTTGTACCAATTAAGTCTGACCTTGTTAGATGATTCATATTTAAAAACACATTTTTTAACATAAGCTGAAGAGCCACTGAACATCTCCAAAAATTAGCACAATCTGCTTCCTCCTTTGAGTTGAACCTCCTTCCCAGCTTGTGTCTTCTACTTTAAAATGAATCCTGCTCACAATTAATGCAAATGGATTCTAATGGCAAGCAATGGGAGTCCTTGACCTTAAAACAAATCACTCACAATCACATGGTGTGTGTTTGTAAAGTGTCATCTTTGAGGACCAGTATCTAAATGTAGGTGTTCTAGGAAATAAAGAAAATGAATGTGGTCTGGTATATATTGTTCTTCCTACCTTATTGACCCAACCATCAGCTAGGCCCAACTAAAGAGGAATTGACCTGTAATGTATCATCCAAACCACATTTAAACCATGCCATGTATATTTTTTGTCTACCACTTTACACTATTTGTATTGACTCACCTACCTGACTATTGTTGGAGTATTCCCTGAATTTTTTGGGGTGTGTGTGTGTGTGTGTGTGTGTGTGGGGGGGGGGGGGGGGGATTTTATCCCTGTAGGGTTTTTTGCCTCATCGCTTCAAGACTTCAGACTTCAATTATATTGTATAGATTAGCAAAGCAAGAGAGTGGATCAATTTGTACAAAAGTGTCTTAATCCATACACAATGGGTATAGAAAAGATTCACTTCCTTCAAAATACTCACATTTTGTTGCTTTCAATCCTGAAATGAAGGCACACAATATTTATTTTTTGAACTGTTGGTATTATATATTTCACTTGGGTGCTATAATTTGCATTGAGTATATTACATCTGGAAAAAAATATTGTGTGCATATCTTTATTTCAGGCTGCAAAGCTAGAAAATGTGAATATTTTGGAGGGGTTATATTTTTCTGGTCCGAGTGGAATCATGTGTCTCCATAGCTCCTGAAAAGTCAGCTTTTACTGAAACATATTGGGAGAAGCCTGGAGACACATGGGATACATGAACATTACAAAGATTAGAGGCTGTTGGTATTAGCACAGATGCTTAGCTGCAAGAGCTAGCTACCCACTTGTACAATGCTTGTGTAATGTGTAGTTGCTGTAAGTGCAGTTTAAAAAGGTTTTATTTATGACTAAACGCCAATTCACTATATGGAGAATAATGGGAATAAATGAATTAAGGAACTATGATTATAATTCAAAGAGTATGACCATTTCATGATGGTGAATGCAGTGTTAGACTAGGTTCACACTAGGTCCGGGAACGTATCCATGGCTCAGTTTTTAAAACCTGATCAAAACCGGAGCCATGGATAGCAATGTTAAAAATAGCAGCCATCTTGACCTAACCAAAAAACGTATCGGTCTCTGGTTATGGGGACCCGTTTTCAAAACCTGAATGGAAGGTTCAGTTCTGCTGCATTTTCCTGCACCGCATATGGATCCTGATACACGGAGGGGTAGTGGCTGGCAATAGGAAAACAGATGCCCCTCTACACAGACAGTTTTGGACACAGAAACGGATCAGTTTCTGTGTCACAGCCTGGGGGGGGGGGGAGAGGGGGCTGCCATGCTAGAGGGTGAAGCAGCCAGGATGGGGGTGACAGTGGTCGGGGACCCTCACCTGGGTCCCCCGTCCCCTCTACCCCTTCAGCTACATGCGCAAAAGTAATTTAAATGAATGTATGCGGGGAGCTTACCTTCTCTCTACTTCCTACGCTTGCCACGTCACTATGTGCAATGCCGCCCTCTTAAGTATAGAGGGCAGCATTGCAGGTAGTGATGTGGCGAGCGGAGGAAGCAAAGAAGGTAAGCTCCCCATTAGCCGCATACATACATTTTAATTACTTTTGTGCATGTAGCTGGAGGGGTAGCGGGGACAGGGGACCCAGGTGAGGGGGACATCCTCCCTCCCCACCGACTGCTCTGCTTCACCCTCCAGATCGGCGACACGTCCCATTCATCACCCCCCCCCCCCCCCCCCCCCCAAGGCATACATTTCCACGAAATGTATGCTCCAAACATATTTAAAAATGGGAGGAGAGGAAAAAAATTTAGATTGTTTGCAGCACAACCAAAAATGTTTATCTGGATTACAAGGTATACTTGGGGGGAACTATCTCTGTCAAACAGATAAACATATCTATGTAATTATGACCATCAGTACTGTACCATTGAATAACCTCTATCCAGGATTCGTCTTACCTATAGTGATGAGTGAAAAGGGTAATATTCTTTTCACATTCATTTTCACAAAAATAATGATTTTTGAGAAAAATACCATCAAAACTAAGTTACGGTATGTTATTTTTCATGATTTCCTTAATTACCCATCACCGCTCAGTGCCTTACTGCTTTAGATTGCAATCTATTTTGTACTCAATGCATCATACAGATAAATTAAGCTGTGCCTGAAAATTCTGGTTCTAACCACATCAGTTCTAATACCGGGAAACCCAGTGATGATGAAAGTTTTATCTCTGCTGAGAACCTTAGTTCTCTCTTTTTTTTCTTCTCACTAGCTTTGTTGGCTCCATTGTACATTATTGACTCTCATAGCACCTTATCTACACACAGACTGGAACATGTGGGAAACATTCGACTGCATTACATTCCCACTGACTCTTCAAGTAATGAGTTACTGTGCTCTTTACATGTTCTTACCCACCCTAGCAACAAGAAAAGGAGAGGGAAGCTGGTTTCTAGGTGAGGCATAGACAGTATTCTACTACCAGGCACTTCATTTTGATACAACAGGCAATTGCAATATGTACTGAAATGTGTGAAGCTAAGAATTGCTGTCTTCAGTTAGCTAGACCTATTTAAATGGATAGTTGTGTGCAAAAACACATTCCATATTATTACAAATGCATTAGAAAGGCAAATCAGATTGTGTCTGGTCGCATAATCCTTTTGTGTATGTAATTTTTAAGCAATATTATTTCCTGTTCTATTCCTGCCTGAAAAGTCCATCTCAATACCTAGAATAGCTTACACATGATGCAACTGGGAAATAAATATTAACATAATCTCTAAAATAATATATATGTATACTGTATATTTGTCAATAGCATTTTTACTGAAACCATGTTCTTTTTGCAAGTGACATACAGCTTACAAAAGTGCTAACCGAACTACTAAGAAATACATTTTCTTGGATTTACGCCATCTGTCTTAGCTGCATGCGGTGACCTGGGTATCTGTGAATACATCACTCTGTGTTACTAAACTTTTGACTCCAAGCAATCCTATTTCATCAGCTGGGATGTGAATACATGTCCCTTGAATAACAGCTACAAAGCTGAACCATAGCAAGCAGTGTTAGGCTGATACTGATCAGGCTGGGAGCGTAGTAAATCTCCCTGTGTTTTACACGATTTTGTTGGCATGCTTTAGCCATCAAGTTGTCCATGCTAGCCTGCCTGCCTGCCTAAAATACAATCGCTTGGCTTATGAACAGCCACCCAAAGTGTTATACTATTACTGATCAGCTGGGGCATAAATAAATCTCCCTGAATTTCACTCCAATGTACAGTTCATGTAGATACTAGTGCTGTGTTGATCTGTTTCCAAATAAAACTACAAAATCTCCCTATTTGTCTTAACTACAGCCATTTGGTTCTGTACTGATACTAGAGTGACTGGAAATAAATCTCTTTAAATTTGCGCAGGGAGATGTAACCGCCATTTGCCGGAAGATAAAATTATTCATGGGCATTTATAAAAATCTGCTTCAGCACGACAAGCACTGTGCACCTTGGCATTGCATTCCAGACACAAAGAAGAGCAAATAGGAAGTATCTCTTGCTAACTGTACTAAGGGAAAGTGACAATGACACCAAGCATCCATGCAACAGCATTTAGAGAATGAACACAAAGGTCATCATAGCCTGGCAGCCAGTGCCAGTTAGAGGAGTGATGGATGATGAGGAAGAAAAGAAGACAAATGAAGCACGATGATGTATAAGTAACATACAGATGCTCGATTTACTCAGTAAAACGAAAAGTTGAAATGTGATGGCAACTGCCAGCCTAACTCAGTTTTAACACCCAGATATTTATTTATTCAACCCAGAGAAAATGTGTTTAGTGTGCATTTTTTTCCTTCTTTCTTTAAAGGTATAAAGTTGAAGTAATGCCATTTAGTATACATATCACACTTTCTGAAAGGAAAGTGACATTTCGTCATTACTGTAATCAATTAATCCAACTCACATTGTAACGTGCAGCTGGTGTTAATCCCAGTATTGCCATTGTTAAAGTTATTAATATTCCTAGAGCATAAATTCCTTTGCACAACACTTTCCTATGAATACAGAGCAAAATTCAAATGAAGAAACAGCTAAGCAAATAGCTAAGTCACAACAGTAATGAATATTTGATGCCTTATCTTTTAACCCCCCCCCAAGTTTCATAGCAGTAATTTAGGCATAGTTAATGCCTAAATATAAACTGCACAAATGGGTAAGGGTAAGATAAAGTGCAGCCTCCATGCAACCTTGCTCCCAATGTTTATATCTGTGTATTGTGCAGCTCTGGACATTTTTATTGTAAACTAATACTGTGATTACAGAGATAGCTTTGATGAGGTGCTATGACTTTCCATGTAGGGCTTTTTAAGCTACCAGTGAGGAAAATACTCAAAATACTTTTCCACCTACTTTTTCAATTGCAAAGCACTAAAAATGTGTTTTAAACAGAAGATGAAAAGTGATCTCCTAAATCTCCTAGGAGAAAATTGGGAAATAGCGCCAGAAGTGCAGGATATTGACAGAGACAGCAGTGGGGGTAAGTAACTTGGAACCCGAGGTTCGGCTATTGTGTAGCTGAACCCCACTTCAGCTGTAGGTTAAGTTTTACGTAGGTAGGGGGGAGATTGGTATTAGAAGTAGCTGGGGGAAGTCAGTGTGAGAAGGAGGTTAGTTAATGTGATAGCAAAATATCAGTAACTTTAATAATATTCCACTATTGGCATTACCCAGTGCCCAAATTCTCATGCAACTTTATTCTGTGTATGCCTGTACATCCCCCCCCCCCCCCACCCCCAAGACTTTTACTGTGGAAGGTTAAATTTGAGTTTTTGTGGATGTAAGGGAGTCCTATGAAATATGGATACCTTGTAATGACCCTCAGAAAAAAGTACCCTAGTGGTATTGATTCTCCATGAGTTAACTGTGTACTGAAATAGCTTCCTGCAGGCTCAGTTAATAGGCTATAAGTGTGCTGTTTCTAGATGTATACTTGGCTTTTCAGGACATAAAGTACTAATTCTGATATTCCCTTTATGAGCTGAAGTGATGCATTATGGGAATAATGTTCAGGTGAATACTTGAAAGTACCCACTGGTTTGGAAAAATAAAATTGTGCTTGGCATGACATTCTCAGTAGTGGAGCTTTTTTTGGTCCTTTTGGCGCTTCAAAAATCATAATGGTTCTTGTTCTCCAGGACCTAACTGGATAGCCTGTAACGCTATCTTCTTTTAAGTAGCACTTGCTGTTAAGGTGGCCATACATCAGGCGACTTGGCAGCCAATCGACTATCCTATTCGATTATTATAATTGAATTGGATGAAAACTGGTGCCGCCAAGTGCATGCACGACCGACAATGCGACCAATTTTGAGATGAAAATTGGTTGCATTGCTGTTAGCACATATGGCAAGATGTTGAGCCAACTTGCTAGATCAGGTGTGCGGCGGGAACGGTGTGCAATTTTGCGATGATCGACGAACGTGATGAAACCCCCGGCGCAGTCCCCCCTAATGAAAAATGTCCCCCCGGTACCCACTGTACCCACGGGCCCCGGCCAGTGAGAGAGGTCCGGGGCCCCTGGCCATCGTGCGAACCAATCGTGTGTTTTTAAATGTTTTTTTTTCAGCTCTAGGACATGGCGGACAGGTGAGCGGTTAGGGAGGGACCCCTGTGGGAGGGATGCCTGCACGGGGCGGTCCTGCTAGCGACGCAATCTTGCGATTTGCGTCCAACTGAAGCCTCCCACCTGAATGCTAATGGCTGCTAGATGTGGTATGGCAGGTAAAGGGTGTATGACAGTGCATCCTGATTGGCTGACGAGCACCTGCTGACGACTCAAATGTAGCTGCATGCATGTATTGCTGTGTTCTATTGCTTGTGTGTGTCGAATTTAGCATTCAGTATGGAGGCAGTGTTGGTGGGTTTTCTGGATGTGAGAGGTCCAGAGCCTGGGTGTGAGAGGTCCAGGCCCACCTGCACTCCCCTCCAGGTATCGCGCATTGGCCTTGGGGCCCCGGCCAGTGAGAGAGGTCCGGGGCCCCTGGCCATCGTGCGAACCAATCGTGTGTTTTTAAACGTTTTTTTTTTCAGCTCTAGGACATGGCGGACAGGTGAGCGGTTAGGGAGGGACCCCTGTGGGAGGGATGCCTGCACGGGGCGGTCCTGCTAGCGACGCAATCTTGCGATTTGCGTCCAACTGAAGCCTCCCACCTGAATGCTAATGGCTGCTAGATGTGGTATGGCAGGTAAAGGGTGTATGACAGTGCATCCTGATTGGCTGACGAGCACCTGCTGACGACTCAAATGTAGCTGCATGCATGTATTGCTGTGTTCTATTGCTTGTGTGTGTCGTATATGGGCAACTGACAGATCTCTCTCTTATCAGATTTGATTAGAGAGAGATTTGTCTCTTGAACAAATCTGCCCATACATCGCTAGATGTATGGCTACCTTTACTTTCGGATTGAAAGACAGTAATTAGAGAAGCTCTGCATGGACAAGAGTCCAAGGGTCATGCATATGGGTATGGGTGGAGAATAAGACATAATGTGGAAAAGCAAGAAATAAGATGTATTTGATTGAACATGAGCTAGCGAGTCAATTTGGTTCTTACATTTATTATATTTTTCTATGATGTATTTTCACTAGAATGGCCACTCTCTTGGGAAATACAGTTTACGAGAAGAAATGTAGTATTATAGATAACAGCAATATCCAGCATATGTAGTTGTTTTGTTAGCAGGAAGGTTATCATCAATTCTGTTTAAAAAATACCTAAAGTAGCTATACCTCTGTCCATTATGAAGACATTATTAAACTCATAAATATGCCAAATCAAACTCAGATTGCCCTGATCCGTAAATGCTGTTGTTTGTTGAGACTCAGAAGTCAATGACATGTTAGTAAATTTGAGCTGATGTAAATCTGACAGTTTACCTTGCTGCCTCCACTACCCTCCAAACCCCCTAATGAAACTGTGTGCCTCAACATCATAGACATTTCTATCATCTGATTCCCATAGCTGTGATCTATCAAGGTTGATTCACAGACAGGAAGGGAATGGATTACAGAGAACACTAATCAGCTCGGTATGTAAACAACAGATCACAGACTGGGACTACTACTTGGAAACACAGTGGTAGGGAGAAGGGAGACCAGTTGGAAAACAGCTAAGGCTGGCAGGAGAGCTTTATATGATGTAGGTAAGGGAAACAGGAAATTTGGGCACTCGCTACTAGTGGCAGAAGTTTGGGTGCCGCCAAAGAGGCCCATTGAATTATCATCAAGAGGGGGACATATCGGGAGTCAGGGCCACCGGCTACAAATAGCAGGCATCCAAATTCCTCCCTTAATGATAATTTAATGGGCCCCTATGGCTGTGCCAAAAATGTGCCTTTTTTGTTGTTGCATGGATGGGGATGGTTAAGGTTAGCTGTCAGGAAGGGAGTGTTGAGGTTAGCTCTGGGGTATGGGTGGTTAAGGTAAGCTGTGTGTGTGTGTGTGGGGGGGGGGTAGGGTTAATGTAAAAAATGGGAAGGTTAGGGCTAGCCAGGGGGGTGGTTAAGGTTAGCCATTGGTAGTGGGAGGGTTTAGTGTGAGAATAGGCTTCAGTTTAGCTGTAGTAAAATATCAGTATTTAATACCTATATTTTATTATCTATTTTTCCCACTTAACAAAAGAATATTGGTAAATTTACCAATATTGTACTATCGGCTTTTCTGGGTGCCTAAATAACTTTTTTGATGTACACTTAAGTCAGTGCTTTATAAACAAGATACAAGACACCCAGTTAGTCCTCCAATACCCAAATTGGGAAAGTGGGTACAAAATCAAATAATAATTGCATTATTGTCTGAGGAGTTATTTGTGATTTATCCAATATATTTATGTTATAAGATCACTTATGTGTTAAGCACTGAAGATAATACATCCCTGTGAAGAAACTCTTCTTTTCATGTAAATATTGTGAATCTGGCATTATTCTATGCATGTGTACAATGTATATACTGTATATGTGCAATGGGCTCTCAGTTTGGCAGTGTCCCTACATCTTGTCATATTGGGCCCTCTCCTTTCAGCAGCTGCAGCACTGCAGGCACTACCTTTTCTTAGAAACCTTAGCTTTTGCCAAATGCTCACACAGATCTTTGCCCTCACATGTCTTTCAGCCGACCTCTAGTAGGGAAAATTGTTTTGAATAGACTTTCAGCTGATAACAGATATGAACTCTCTTGTACAGAAAGCCAAAGCAAACACATAGACAGTTAAGTGAAGCACTTTGCAAAGTTTTACAAACAACAACATATTCCTAAATTATTTCTTATTGAGTTGAAGAAATCAGTTGCATTAGTCCTTAAACATTTCTACAACACAGATAATAAAATGTCCAGTTAAAACAGCCTTATTCTCCTTTGGACTTTTCTCAGCAAATTGATTGTAATCTGCTTTGGACACAGTAACTTTGTATTGCAGCCATGATGGTGATCTATTAATGCTTCTTAGCTGTGGCAGTTGCTGTCTGAATTCTCATACCCAGTTTTTTTCAAAAGATACAATCTGAATAAGGTAACATGGGTGCACTGCACAGTACTGCGGCTATGGTGGTGTCGAGAAGGTCATTTGGATGCCATAGTTTGCTGTGGTGGCAAAACGGTGAGAAGCACTCAGCTACTTTATAGCCAAGCAATGGGGGGGCTGGGAGAGTTAAGTTAGGCATCTGGTTATTGGAGGAGCTTTGAAGGATCAGTAGTACTGCGCAGGCGCAGAACGCACCCATCTACGGGAGCGCGACCGGGCCCATTTGTGGATGGGCCACACATGCGCAGTAAGCCCCAACTTCCAAAATTCCTTGGAGCTATGAAGGAGACTACAAGAGGTGGAGGAAAGCTGTGAGGGACAGAACAGGCCAAAGGGGGCTGGAGGAAGCCCCAGGTATGTATGAATTTTTACTTTGAATCGATCTCAGGTTATCTTTAAGACACAGATATCAAGCCAATATTTAAATACTCAAAGACAAAAACACCAAATTTGTTTTTTTTTCTTTGGCAAAAATCAGCAATATATGTATGTTAAAACATAACCTCTAATTGTCGTTTAAAAGTATAATCCTTGGAAAAATCCCATGAGTATGATTTCCTCTTATTCTTCCCTAATAGTTAGATGTAATATATAATATTCAGTGCTCCTTCTGGTCATAAAAATTGTTATAGTAAACTTAGTCTCTCTTTTTTTCCCTGTCCTACTGAAACAGTAGTTAAAGATGCTTAGATGATTAGACATTTCTTTGTGTCTACTCTTTGTTATAGGTGCAATGCTTGGCACAAAAATTGCATTTCTGCCACAGTTTCCAGTTTGAAGCAATGTTCTCTGTCTGACAATAGCTCACCTCTTTAAAGGGAATTTGTCAAGTTATTTCTTGCTTATGTCAGCGGAGGCTCTAGTCCAACACAAGCGGCTGCTACTATCTGTCTACCAGAATCAATTCTACTTCCGGTGTAGGCAGATCACTGTGCATGAAGCTGTACAGATGCCAACTGTCTCCAGCCCCTTGAGTCGGATGATGGCAGCCTCCAGCGCTGAACAGGCACTTCAGCTGACACAGGTAAGAAATAATCTGACAGCTAAAATATAGTGAGAACTAGAAACTACAAAAATGAAGTTGTATTCTTTAGATAAATCTTTTAAGTCTTTTTCAAAGATTCTTATTAGGTGAGTTTTGTCTGAACAATGCTTTGAAGGAACTTGCATCATGAAACAAGTGTTGCAACTGAACACGGACCAATTAATCATTTATTATGGAGTAAGAAGTTCTAAACAAGTTTCAATATAAATAATGTTTTCTTCCCTGGATCTACAAAAGAGAACTAGGGCTGAATTGACTGTAATGTATTAGACATAAAGTTCTAGCACTTTATCCTTTCAGTGACTAGAAACTGCAAAGCTATGTCTTCAATATTGCATAAAGAGTATGAAAGTTTAAAACTGTAACCAGCATAGCCATACTCTTTTTCATGTCAACAGAGGTCCACCATTATGAGAAGATCCATGGGAGTTCCTGCTCTAAAGTTCAATACAAATGTAGCAACCTGGACACCAGTTAATTTAAGCCACAACATTTTACTAGACAATTGGTACAGAAATTCTAGCCCTGAACACTGGAAAATGTATGTACAGGGTGAGGCTGAAAAAACGATGACACTCACTAATCAAAGAGACTGTCCAATAAGATCCCTTGCTCACTACTACTGGACACAAGGCTTCATGAGTGAGGAAACATTTCCTGTTCCCTCTTGGGAGGCACCACTTACATCTGAAAGACATGGAGCAACTTGTAAATGGAGCTGGGGAGCACCCACAGGCTCACTGATTGTAAAATGTTAGAATTATGGTAGAAGTTTGGAGGGGACCCCCATGCTGGATTTCTTATTTACTGTAAAAAAAAGTGTGATGCTGAATAATGTATGTTACATACCAAACCACTGTTTACCTGTGCCTTGTCAGTTCTTAAGTTAGTCCATGCATGAGGCAAATTCTACCAGGAATTGAAAAGCTATCATGATTCAATTAGTTATATAAATCAGAATGTTTCTGTATGAATTTAAGTATATGCAGTAGTTTATAGGAATAATTATTAACAAAATTAACAGGAAACATTTTTATTGGTGTTACAAGATATAAATGTGCCTTCTTAAACCAGATGTTACTAGCAATATTGGTACAGAAGCCACTACATGGAGACACAGCACAAGGGGGCACAGGGATCACAGCACTATATGGAGGTACAAAACATGAGCCACTATAAAAGAGGCCAAGCACAGGGACACGTGACAGGTACTATGATAATGGACAAAGCATATAAGCCACTATAACGTGGTCCACTTATTTATAGAGCCATACTAATTCATGATGAAATCTAGTTTAGCCTGAAACATCTGCAGTCTGCAAAAGTCGGCACAAATCTTAATTTTTCCAACACAAATAGGCACAAATGTAGCAATAACCAAACATGATGAAATTTTTATTTGTGCTGATTGTGGGGTGCAGCATCACAGGGCTCTCAATGGGACTTATTTGAATTTTTTATAGGAGATTTATTAGAATTTTCCATCAATGGCCTCTATTCATAAAGCAATGCTCAAAACAGCTGACTTTACCGACCACTTAGCAAAATGTCAATTCATAAAAGCTGTTTCCGCATGAAAAGCTGACATTCCTGAGCAGTGCGGGAAATTACCTCCTTATGCGGTGATTATCTCAACACATGTCGCTAAATGTCAGTTCATAAAGATTAGAGCAGGCTGTGTCAGGACGGAGAATACAGGTACACACACACGTCAGATTTGCGCAAACGACCCGTCGTTTGGACGTCCAAACGACCGGTCGTTCGGACGTCAAATCGGGCGTGTGTACAGTCTGTCGTTCAGCTGATAAGAGCGGACTTGAGCAGGGGCGTATGTGGGTAATACAGCGCCTATGGCAAACAATGAAATTGCGCCCCCCCCCCTCAGTCAGAGCCCCCCTCTAGAAACAGCATCGTTTATGGTTGCTTGTGTGTTTTGGCTTAGGATATTGCTGAGGTTACTTTTTTGGAAATAGCTCTTCCTATTCCCTCTCTGTCCTCTGTTCTAACACTAAGCAAAGTGCACCCTACATGCATAAGTTAAGCAGCCATGTTCCCCAGATAACAGCATTAATCTGATCTGAGGTCTGAATGACAGGGGGGCCATGGAGGCAGGCAGGCCGGTGAAGCACAGGGTCAGGCATGGCGCCCATGGTGCTGTGGTGCCCTTGGCACAAGCCATGCCTGCACCCCTCTAGATACGCCTCTGGACTTGAGCGATCCGCCAAGCGGATCGCTCAAGTCTGTTTTTATCAGCTGAACGACAGACTGTACACACGCCCGATTTGACGTCCGAACGACCGGTCGTTTGGACGTCCAAACGACGAGTCGTTTGCGCAAATCCGACGTGTGTATCCACCTTACCGCCCCCTTGGAAGAGGCAATAAGCATGCCGATAACAGCTAAGTTAATGGAGACAGATTTCCCAGGCAGAAGCGGCGAGGATGGAACAAAAAAGGCTTCCAGAATACCCCAGGCTGTGTTTTTTAACCTCTTGGGTACCTGCTTTCAGAAATATTTCACATCAGAAATCCTGCATGTGTAACATTTCTTGAAGTTCTTCTAAGCTGTGGCAATTAAATAGATTGTTTAGAAAGGCTAATAGACAGATTCAGCACAGATTCAGGGCAAAGAGAGGCAGTTTTGAAAAAAATGCACATCTAAAGGGAACTTGGGGTTGCCTCTATTATTGTAACGCTGTCTCTGCAGGAGAAAATGTATCAACTCAGGCAGCTTCTCAGGTTACCGCCAGCCTAGTAGGGAAAATACCGAACTTCTATCACAACTGTAAACTGTTTTATGAATTAGCACACATAAGTCTAAAATACCGAATGCGGTATTTTCCCTCCAAGATTTTATATGAATAGAGCCCAATGACTATTTGGTTTTGTAATGGGAATTTGAGTATAGTGGTAGGGTTCCTGAGTGATCAGTAAAGTTGTGGGAGTACACATTGTGGGGCAGCATTAAGCAAGCAAGAAGTCAGAATGAGGTCTGGAACCCACTAGCAACACTTTTCTAAGTGTAAGTACTTTTGACTTGAAAAGCTCTTGCTAAAGTAATTCTATTTTTTTAAATCACATACCTCAAGTGGGATCACACACATAGCATTACATCAGCAAGAGCTTTTCAAAAGTGTTACTAGAGGGTTCCAGGCTGATTGCAAATCAGAAGAAAGACATTTACAGAAAAAAAAACATGGGAGAGGATAAAAATATATAGAAGTGACACTTTAATTCCTTTTCTTATTAACCCCCCAAAAAATGTTTCTATACTTTCACTTTTTCTTTCTGAGCAGAAGTGGGCATGCTGAAAAACGAATACAAATAGGTATAACGCTTCCATTACAAGCTAATCAAGACATTTAACAAAAAGCTCATAATAAGAATAGTAAAAATAATAACAGCTAGTTGTTCAATAGAAGCCTACAGTTTCTTATATCTGCTGAAGCTTATGGAGCTATTCACAGCATGTAGTTACAAAATCTTAGATCAATTTAACCCAATCTTCTATCTGTGGATTGTACACAAAATTATAAATGAATGGAGTCTGCACTGGACAGCATTGCAGGGGGCATCCTTTTCTCGCTGTTTATTTTTTTTTATATTTTTATTTTTGATCTTTTCTTCTTTTATCGTACTTCAAATATGTTCATAAACCCAAAGAAACCCAGCTGATTTTAGCTACAACAACATACAAATACCAAGTCAACATTTCTGTGAATGGGAATATATAGATCTGTATAAAAAAGAAAACAAAAGAAACAAAAACATTCTTATTATCAAATGAATTAACGTATTACTACTTATATTAAGTATTTATCCAGTATATCATCATTCATCTCATCTATTGCGGACAATTTCAACATTTATGCATGGCATTTTAAATTGTTAAAATTTGAATGAAATAGTATGTGTCCTTGATCCTGAACTGCTAGCAAAGGAAAATGTATTATTATTATTCAAGGAACTCATTCTTTAACATTGTATCTTAGAATTGTGTGCTATCATTCAATTTGGGAAAATATATCAGCCCACACATAAACCTTCTAAGGGCACAGTGGAAGTATGGATGGATGAGACCAAAGAAAACAACAGAAACAGGGACTGCACAGTTCTGCACTCCTTATGGCATGTAACCTTTAACCATAAAGGTGCTTTTAAAAGGAGTGCTGTCAGCCATACTATCTAAAAAAAAAACACATTGATTCCATGATCTTTCAATACACTTCCCAATCTAGATTGGTTGCAAAAATAGTAGAAAAACACTGGAGTGTATTGAGGGAAGATAAAATTCTAGGCGATTTACTGCCAAACACACCTAAATTAATTTTTAGGAGGGCACCAAATATAGGGCTATCAATTGCCACAGCTGCCAATGAGAAAAAGCAGAATTTTCCAGAAGAGGCAAATGGGAAAAAGGGCTTCAAGAGATGTGGAATATGTACTGGGTGTAGAGTCACTCATAACCCTGGCAGGATATTAGAGGTTATTACAGAAGCCGGAATAACATATAAAATTAAGGACTCAATAACCTGTAACACAAAGGGAGTTATTCATTGTATCCAGTGTCCCTGTGATAAAATATATGTAGGTAGAACCAAGAGGGCCCTGCATACACGTATAGGTGAGCACTGCAAAAATATCATGAAGAAAAACATGAAACACCCATTATCTAACCATTTCAAAGAAAAACACGGGGGATCTCTGAGAGGAACGACTTTTTGGGGCCTAGAAATTATTAAAAAAGATCCAAGGGGAGGAGACTACATCCGTAAAATGTCAAGAAATGAATCAAAGTGGATCTTCCAATTGGACACTTTGATTCCTAAAGGTTTAAACAATGAAATGGAAACATTTGCATTTTTTAATGAATAAACTAATTTTTTACTGTATGGCAATCCCTTGATGTAATTTGGGTGAATGTGAGAGAGAATGTGGGTATGGAAAGGGTTAACAGCCAGGGGGAATGGAGAAATTTGCATATGAAATTATGGGAGGAAACTCCCCTGCAGAGGTGGTTACTTGAATCAGATGGTCTATATAACACGAGAGGTCCCAAATGGCAACTGTTCCTCCTGAAGAAGGCTAACGTTATTTAGCTGAAACGCGTAGAGGTGAAGATATTGACCCTGTCTTCTATGTGTCAAGATATTTAAGAGCTGTGAGCCGTAGAAGCGCTTAGCGGCTGCACTTCGAAAAAGAGCTCCTATATCTTTAAGGTGACGTCACCGACTACAAAGACACTACAAGCGAAGATCCCGGAAGAGCGAGCGTCACCACTGGGATTGCCAGAAGGAAGTGACGTAGGCCGCCGGGTATCCCCGCAATCTAGACGGAGAGTTGTGGAGTTCTTAGCTACGCAGGACCTGATCATCTAACTTAAGGTACCTTGAGTGGATCAATGATATGAGCAATTTTATATATAACTAAGAAGCGCATTATAGACCACATCACAACCTTGGGAGGATTAATCCTGGAGTTTTTCTATAACGGTGGAGAGTATATGAAATTTTTCTACCTGCCATTGTGGACACACTGGGTCTTTTTTTGAAGGACTCGCAAGTTTTATTCGTTGTAACGCTGCAACCTGAGCTTCCCTTTTTTTGCAAAAGTGAACTGCATCCTGGAAACTAAACAAATTTTTCTTGGTGCTGGAAGGCTATATGCGGCAGGTCACGCATAGTGTATGATTGTGTGAATGTGATGGTGGGGTGATTGTGGATTGCTTTTATAAGTATAGGATCCTTTTAAATTATATTGATTTGTTGACTCATACAATTATCTGATTAAAAAGTAGTTGATATTTTAGAAGCGCATGTTCCTTCTTTTACATTTATTCAATTGAAAGGTTTGTGGAATCCCCTTTTGGAACAGTGCAGCTGAGAAAGCCCACTAGCACCGCTTCCCACTGAGTTTTTAGAAGGGAAATAGGCTTCAGCCAATCAGGCTGCATTAGTTATGTCTTTAGGGAAAGTAAATAAGAAAAAGAAAACCCAGTATGCCCTGCAACTTCCTTTGTGCGGCAGATATACCATATAAGATATAAGAGCCAGGGAAACTGGGGAATGATCTTTATATGGAAAAGGAAAGTAAGAGTGATCTTTTTGGATTTTTTGGATTGCCTGGTTAGCATACTTATTACTTGTTTAGCAGATAAAAATAAAGAATTGATTTTAATTGTATGCCTGACAGTTACACTTTAAATGAACATGTTGTACCAGTTCATTAATGATGCAAATAAAAATCAACAAGGGAGAAAATACAGCAGGTAGCTGGAGCACATAAAATACAAATGATATTGCAAGAAAAAAAAAACTTGTAACAGGCACCACCAAAATGATAATGTCACCAAATGTGAAATGTCTCCATTATAGGTGCAAACATAGAAAAGGATAATAAAATTCAACCATCAAATACACAGAAACAACTAAGTGTAATGCTCACCTGTGTAAAAAATGCTAATCATCTACCTCGTCTGCTTCCATAGATAAAAAGAAGTACAGTATTTAGCATTGGTGTTTATTAGATCATTCTCCCCTTTATTGGGTTACTTGGAGATGTTACTCACTTAAAGCCAATGGTTACCAATTTAAAAATAAAAAAGTCAGATACTCACCTAAGGAGAGGGAAGGCTCGGTCCTAATAGCCTTCCCTCTCCTCTCCCGGTGCCCTCGGTGCTGCTCTGGCTCCCCCGTTCGCGTCCGCCGCCGCAGGGACTTCGGAGGTCTTCGGGAGCACTCGGGCTTCCGAAGACAGGCCGCTCCATACTACGTACGGGCAAGTGCGTCATAGAGGGCTCTCGCGCATGCGTAGTATGGAGCAGCCCATCTTCGGGAGCCCGAGTGCTTCCGAAGGCTTCCGAAAGCTCCCTTCGGCTGAGGAAGTGGCAGTATTTGACCGAACTAGTCGAATACTGCTACGGGGAATCCTGCGCGGGACTGGGCCCCGGGAGAGGATAGAAAAGGCTCATTAGGACCGAGCCTTCCCTCTCCTTTGGTGAATATGTGACTTTTTTATTTTTAAATTGGTAAACATTCACTGTAAGTAATCACCATATGCTGAAAGCTGGTTCTCAGAGCCCTTATAATTGTTGGCTGTTTCAGAGTGTCTGTTGAATTTGTCAGTGGAGGGAGTAGTCTTGGTATATTATCACTCCTTGGCTGCTCAGTATCTGGAAAGAAGTGTTGGTCCTTTGACTTGACCCATGCTGGGTCATCCAGTCTACAAGGTCTGCAGTGTACTACAGTTGTAAGAAACAACCACCACTAGGTAAAAAAATGGATGGCTTTTAGAAGGCTCTTAAAGGGAACCTGAAATCAGAAGGATATGGAGGCTGCCATATTTATTCACTTTTAAATAATACCAGTTGCCTGGCAGCCCTGCTGATCTGTTTGGCTACAGTAGTGTCTGAATCACACCAGAAACAAGCATGCATCTAATCTTGTCTGACGATAATGTCAGGAACACCAGATGTGCTGCATGCTTGTTCAGGTTCTATGGATAAAAAATTTAGAGGCAGATGATCAGCAGGACTGCCAGGCAACTGGTATAGCTTAAAATGAAATATACATGGCAGCCTCCATACCTTATTCACTTCAGGTGTTCTTTAAGGCCTAATGTTGTTGGTTTATGCTTTGGCTTGCTGTAAAGTCACTTTACCACATCCTCCACCCTCACCACAAATACTTTAAATACCCATTCCTCTGCCTTTCTGATACCTGCAATGTAGCAACAAATTGAAATACTTCAAGAAGGAATTTTTCATAGGGCATATCAAAGGTAACAATGGTGGCTATTGGGTTTTGTCACACAGCTGGAACCATGATACACGGCTAACATGAGAGAACTAATTTCAGCCAAGTAGAGGAAAAGCAAAATGCATCAGTACGAGGAGGTAATTGTAAGGAACTTGTGCAGAGCTTTTTTCTATGGTAACGGAGACAATTCTGACAGCACAACACATGACAGCCAAGCAGGAAGACATTATGCTATGATAGGCCTAATCTAATTTTTGGCAAAGAAGATTCCCCAAGGAACTTATGCCTTTACTTTGAGGGTGTGTAATCTTTTAAATAGAATAATTCAAGTACCTTTTGCCTACAGGCATTTGTTTTTTTTAGAAAGACCACCTTAAGAATCTTCGTCTTCTGCTCTGTGACCATCTGCTCAATAGCCCTCCAAGGACCCTCTGACTCTATTCAGAGTCCTACAATAATTTTTAAATACAGTATATTTATATATTTGCACACTGTCAAACCATGCATGATCAAAAAAAGGTTTTTTTCCCCCTTCTGGACACAGAAGACTATACACATTGTACTACTTCATTAAATAATAGCAGCTAACTATGTTTCTATTAGACAAAAGTCTTTTAATTTGACTAACATCTCCTCAACATGTTTTGAGGTTTATACAATGTCAGATGTTTAATTAAAAAAAAAAGTTATAACAGAGCAAAGTATGCACTGCCACCATACTGATGAAGAGGGTGTACATCTCCTCCTCAACAATGTTTTTGAGGTTTATACAATGTCAGATGTTTAATAAAAAAGAGTTAGCACAGAGCAAAGTATGCACTGCCATCATACAGTTGAGGAGGGCGGACATTTCAACAATTTTTTGAGGTTTATACAATGTCAGATGTTTAATAAAAAGAGTTAGAGCAGAGCAAAGTATGCACTGCCATCATACAGTGCTGCTGCTGGTACTGTCCAAAAGGATCTACACTAACTCCTTAACAGAGTCAGTGGGATTATGAAGCTATTCATTCCTCACTAAGCCTTTCCCATTTTTTATTGATGAATTTTTATTATTGCACAATGTATTGTGCAATCTACATTTTTGTTGGCCACATTCTGTGGTTATCAGTAATGGGTGATTTGTGCTACTAACCTTTTAGAACATACGCCTGTATGGTATAGGAATATGCATACTGTGGGCTGTTACCTTAGTTTTGTTTACAGGGTGACAACTATGTTGCTAGGCGATGGCTGGGAAGTCCTAAGTATTTTATTGGTTGGCGCTGCGCTCGCGGGTTATGCCTCTGCTTTTGGAGGCTGTATGCATGAGCCGCCTATTTGATAGGCGGATTAGTGTACCCGATGTTCCCCTTATGACAACCGCTGAGTTAGAGGACAGCCGATTGGTCAGCGCCCTACGGCAGCTGTGAGTGATGTCAGAGGACTCCCGGCAAAGCGTCCATAGGTCGCCCTACTAGTTGACGCTTTGCTGATTGGTCTGCGGCTTCTAGGTAACACTAGTATTGATGTCCTTGTGTGTACTTCTTATTGGTCGTGACCATAACAGCCTGAGAGCTGATTGGTCTGCGGCCAGAGTCCTTCGTAACAGCTTATCGCTGGCTCTCTATGGCAGTTAAAGTGCTGCACTTGTTTGCAAACATAGGTGAGATACATGGCGGTCTCTAATGCTTATTTTATTGATTTTGAGAACATTACAAAGTATATTTTTCATTAGTTGGTGGATTTCAACCAGATGGGAGGGACTAAGTTTGTCCTGTGAAGTTCCCCATCAGGTCCTCTTGTGAGGTGGCACTATCTGATTGGTGTTTGGTGTTTTTGAAACACTGTGCTCTGATTGGTTGGCATTGGCTATATATTGTGTGGGGAGTGGAGTTTTAAATGTATTGCAGTTCTTTGACAACTTGAAAAAGGGCATGAAGCTCGAAACAGCGGTCTGTCTTTGTTTAACAGCTTTTTAATCCATGTGAACAATAAAGAGTCTACTTTTATGCTGACGGTGCATGCTCATGTGGATTTCCATTTTTTATTGCACAATTTTCTGCACACACAGGGGACTTTCCGTTACTTTGTTGTAGTTGTATCTATCTGCTTAACAAGCAGTGTTGCTCGGATACCCCCAAATCACGAATTCGAGTAATGCCATGACAGAATCGAAAATTCGGATATGCCGTGATCATGATCTGGATTTAAATTGGAGCTCCGGATTCGACTCGGATTTTAGCCGTGATTACATGTACAATCCGTGATCACAGCCGTGATCACAGATTTGACTTTAGCGTTAATAGGAAAGCCCCCATACATGCAACAATCACCAAAATTGCATGGATTCTAAAGGTGATCAGTGGCTACAACTTAAATTTATTTTTCCAAAAAGACCTAATAGTTTTTGAGAAAATCGATTTTAAAGTTTCAAATGAAAAAAGTATTTGTGATTAAAAACTGCCTAAACTTGCCGATTTTAGTGGTTAATAGCAAAGCCCCCTTACATGGTAGAAACACCAAATTTGCAGGACATCGTAAGTAGAACAGTGGGAACAAGGGACATTTTTTTCACAATATACAAAAAAACTAAAATAATTACTAGTGATGCCTATTTGTAACTTAGAGACCCATTTATAAAAGCAGCATAAAATGCTGGCATTGTTTTTTTGTGATGAGGCACAGTGCTAGTGTTGCATCTTATATTTCTGCAAGAAAAGCTTTTCTGCCATTTCCATCAAGTTTGTGGGACTGCAAAGGGTTTTGTAATCAGTGGGAAATGAAAGTCCTTCCCATTCCTCCTAATTCAACTAAAGTGAGAATATGGAGGTTGCCATATTTATTTCCTTCTAAACAATAGCAGTTGCCTGGCAGCCCTGCTGGTCTATTTGGCTGCAGTAATGTCTAAATAACACCAGACACAAGCATGCAACTTACCTCGTCAGATCTGACAATAATGTCAAAAACACCTGATCTGCTGCATGCTTGTTCATTGGGCTATGGCTTAGCCACCATTAGTGTTTTCTCTAAATAAAGGGTTGGGATAGTCATCTGTCAAGGTCAGCCAGTTCACATTACAGCAAGCGATGGGCAGTGCTCCAGGCTGCAAATGAAATGAAGCCTACAGAAATGTGCAGAGCCCCCGTGGGGCTAAATACACACCTTGAATACAAATCAGATGCAAATTATGCTCGAACTCTCCCCACTTGTGCAGGTACTCAATCAGGTGCAGCAGCTATTTGGAAGCGCTGCCATTAACGTCTGCTGTACAACCAGTTCACATGACATCTTCAACACCATTTAACTGCATTTGACCAATGGGGACCTATAGCAGGATGAGGATTACTGCTGTGCAATGCAGGACTATGCTTTTATTGCAAAAAGGCATAAACCTTATATCATTGATAATGACGTGTTTATTTGCAATGTATTGTGATGTGTATTGATTGCATGAGGGCAGAAAAGGGTATATAAAACCTCCAGTCTATTGTTGCTTTTGATAAAAAGCCTCTTAGTCAGTTTAAGGGTATATATTTTGTAAACGTCAGAAGGATGCTAACAAAGAAAGACCCATTTAAAAGTTGCTGCTTACATTTACTTTGCAGAAAGTGTAAAGGTTTATGTAGCAGAAGAGGCCACAGGGAGAGTTAATAAATCAGCAAAGCTGCTGGAACTCAGAGCAGGTGTAGGGCAGTGCTGGAGCTGATTATGTGCACACAGTGGTATATAAACCAGAGAGAAGAACACAGGATTTCTTCATATTGGTAACAAGCTGACTTGTTTACTTGTACAAAAGCCTCATGTGTTTAGCAATTTCCTCCTTACATTTGGGGGTCGGAAAAGCAAGGACAAAAGCAGCAACAAAGTAGAAAAATAAGATCATGCTGATGATTCTGCAGACTTATAGTGCCTTAGGATTGCAATCAGTCTGTGTTATTTTTTCTATACAAATCATTTATGCACTTCTGAATGGAAAAGAAAGATTGATCTTTAGACATATGTGCTAAAAAAACAAAATCATGATGCATTCAGAAATTAGCGAGTAAAAGCAAATGAAATGTACACATTTGAGTTTGTTATTGTGATGCAGCTTACTAAATATTATCTGTAAAGTTTTAAAGGTTATTGGAATAAAGTTACAGCAAAGGTGCAGGATAATTTATTTTTCAATCTTTCTTCAAAAGACTCCTTTGGAAACAGTTCTGGGTCAGTACCACAGATATATTAAATTATGTAGGTACTTATCCGTTAGCCGGGCGCATCCGGCAGGTGGCGCTGTTGATGTTAATTCCAATCATAATTACTTCACGTCAACCTGTGAATGTAAACCGCCGGATGCGCCCGGCTTAAACAGATCAAGCCGCCGGCTTGCTTCGTGAGTGTCTCGCTCTCCTCCCCCTCTTGCCCTCTCTCGTATGAGCCTTGGGGAGGGGACATGCGTGTCCCCCCAGAGTCGTTCGTCGCGGCATTGCGACGAACGACTCTGGGGGGACACGCATGTCCCCTCCCCAGTGTTCTATAGGAGAGAGGGCAAGAGGGGGAGAAGAGCGAGACACGAAGCAAGCCGGCGGCTTGATCTGTTTAAGCCGGGCGCATCCGGCGGTTTACATTCACAGGTTGACGTGAAGTAATTATGATTGGAATTAACATCAACAGCGCCACCTGCCGGATGCGCCCGGCTAACGGATAAGTACCATTATGTATTTTGGTTTGATACAGAAATATGAAAAGACAGTAAAATCCCCATTGTTTACAAACAACTGCAACACACATTTTTGCCTTTACCAATCACATAACCTACTGTCATTATGATTATTGCTTCCTATAGTGCCACTGGCCCATATGCAATTCCCATTTTCTCCTACGTTTTCTCCTAGGTGATTATTTTTCATCTTCACTTTAAAAATAACTTTTCAGCATTTTTCTATATAAAAAGTACCAAATGTAGTAGAAAAAGTACTATCAAAATGATTGTGTGTATTTTCTTGCTTGCTGGTGGTTTAAAGGCATTTTATTGAAAAGGGGCTTGATTCACTAAACTGTGATAAGACAAATATCACACCTTATCAAAGATATCACACATTGTCAAAGTTATCACACGTTATCAAAAGTTATCATATCAAAAGTTATCACACATTATCAAAGTTAACACGCCTTATCAGAGTAGCATAGCAAGCACTACAAACGTATGCCTGCTAATTGGCAATGGCACCCGCCCTGCCCTGAGCCCCTGCGGGTTCGTAGTGCACGCTATGCAACTCTGATAAGGCATGTTAACTTTGTTAACATGTGATAACTTTTGATAATGTGTGATAACTTTGATAAGGTCTGATATTTGTCTTATCACGGTGTAGTGAATCAAGCCCAAGGAGTGAAAATATCAACTT
Source organism: Hyperolius riggenbachi (assembly GCF_040937935.1). NCBI lineage: Eukaryota > Metazoa > Chordata > Amphibia > Anura > Hyperoliidae > Hyperolius > Hyperolius riggenbachi. The sequence continues at coordinate 309,580,181 of NC_090648.1, forward strand.
GGAGAAAACTAAGGAGAAAGGCCCCTATACAACAGCATTTCAAGGTATAGGGTTTGATTTACTAAGCTAAAGCAGCGCAGCTTAGTTTGAGCAGTGTAAGTTAAAAAATCTCCAGTGCGTGAGCAGGAGTGCTGAGTAGCGTGCGCTGCTAAATTACGCTTGCTCCCTGTAAAGTACAAGTCAAGTGACAGGCAACATATTGGGTCAATCAAAGTGCGGGGATCACATCCTTCAAATCCACAGGACCCGATGGGGCTGAGGGTGGGCTTATAGGAGTGGCCAGTACTTTACAGTTGTTATCAGCACACACTACTCAGCACTCCTGCTTGTAGCGTGTACTGGTGCGCTGGGGATTTTTTAACTTGTGCTGCTCAAACTAAGCTGCTCTGCTTTAGCATAGTCAGCTCAGCTTCTAAAAATAATATACTTGTGGTCACTTAGAGACCACTGTTGTTGTGACTAGAGATACTGTACAATGGCCCTTATTTAATTCAGTTTTCCTCCTAAGTTTTGTCCTAGGTGATATTTTTATACCTTATCAATAAAATGCCTTTTAAGCCACCTTCAAGTAAGGAAATATGCAGAATAGTTTTGACAGTACTTTTCACCTAATTTTTGGTACTTTTTCAAATGCTGAGTGCTAAAAAATAATTTTAAACATCAGGTAAAAAATTAGTAGAAAAAGTTAAATAAATAAGGGCCATTTAATTATAGTTGACAATGGCTCCCTTCATTTTAATTCAGTGTATATCGTATCATGTAGACTGTTCCTTGCTTTCTACTTAAATAAATGATAATCAAGCCTCTATTCATTCATATTCCATATGCTATTTTCTACTGTATTTTGTAATTTTGCTTATAACAGTTGAGTATTTTGTATCAGATTAAAAATATATGTTGTCAAGAAACTGGTTTTAATATACTAACGAGATGGTCCTATACACCCGAAAGATTAGGGAGGATATTCCCAGGGGCAGATAAGACTTGTTGGAGGTGTCGGAGAGCTACGGGATCATTAATTCATATATTCTGGGACTGTCAAGTAATTAGACCATTTTGGGAAAAGGTAAAAAATGTGATGATGGAAGTAGTGGGCATTGACCCAGGTTTTTTCCTATTGCACCTTAACTATTTTAGTATCGGGAAATATAAGAAATCCCTCACCCGACAGCTGAGAGATGCAGCGAGAGGGTTGATAGGTAGGCATTGGAAATCAGTCGATCCTACCTTAGTCGTGGAGTGGCTTAGGGAGATCTCCTACATATTTAGAATGGAACAAAATCCCCATGCTCTACATGGAACAGAGGGCCAGGGAGAAAAGATCTTGGAGAATTGGACAAGATTCATTGAAATGGAAAATTATAAAGGAATGTTGGGAGAGGGAAATTAATATGCTGGGGCCAGGGCATACCCCCCCCCCCCCCGCCCCCACTCCCATAGCTTTAGGGTTTGTTAAGATGGGATTGATGGACTGGTGTGAATTGAATACGGAAGGATATGAATGAATCGCGGATGAATGTGTTCTTGAGGTGAAGATCCTGAGGAAACAAGAGTTGTTAAATGAATGAGCCCCCCCTGAGGCCCTGCCCCCTTCCTTTGCTGTTTATCTTCTCCTTTTTTCCCCCTTCTTTCTCCTCTATCCCCCCCCCCCCCACGGCCTCCCCTTTACGTGTCCCCCCTTTCTGTTCCTTTTTGAGGAGGGGGAGAGGGGCTGGGAATGCTGGCCCTGTAAGATCTATGTTGAATGGAGAATAGGGAGGGATGAGGAGATATTTGTAAAGGTAGTAGAGAAGATGGGTCTCCAAGGAAAGTGGGTGGGAGATCAGGTGATCCGAGGGGATGTGGAATTATTTTCCTCGATTGAGGAGGGGATACATGAGGTGTAGGAGGAGGGAGAGCTCAGGTTTCCAAAACTGTATTTGAATAATGCTTATATGAATTTGAGGTGGATATGTGAATTTCAGAATTTTTTGTGATATAATGTTGTGTTTATATTAATAAATATTTGTTAAATAAAGAATATATAAAAAAATAAGTAAAATAAAATAATAAAATGTGTATATATATATATATATATATATATATATATATATATATATATATATATATATATATATATATATATATATTGTATTTAAAAAGATTGTGAGTTCACCTTACACTTTGTATTACCATTAATATCAAGGTGAGTGGGATTTGGGATTATCCGGTATTTTCTGTAGAGGTAATCAATGGTTAGTTGGCAGCTAGCAAAGAAAAAGGCAAGTTTTTTAGAGCAGAGGTAAGAAACTAGTTTTAGTCATGCTGCTTTAAAGACCGAAGCATCCCTATTCAATCAACATGTGGCTAGAATTCAGTAAAATAATAGTTTATGTTTGCTTCTTCCACTGTTAGTAGGACTAGCTGAAATGTTATTGATTTTCAATGCTGTTTGATAACATAACATGTCACACTTTCATCTTATGAACCATGAATTTCATTGTAAACACATATTGTCATATCTAGTGAGCATAATGCATTTTACATGCTTGGAAACATGGCTTGCAGTAATCAGGTCCCCAGGTACTTGTTGGTACAGCATGCTTCTTATTTGTTCTACAGGAATTCATGTACACTGTTCTGATCCAAAATTTGCAGGCACTAATAATACTTATTTTAAACTATGGTGAAAAAAAAGAAAAATAAAATGTATGTTTTTAGTAAAGAATGCAAAAAAAATGTTGAACTTACAATTTTGTACACAAAGAGGAATGGCAGCGCATCTAAAACAAGCTGTACTTGACTGACAGTAGCTGCATGGAGATGCAAGGCCTCCTAAAGGCCTCCTAAAGACACAACTGCATTTATTACAGCCGAGACAGGTGCTATATACATGCACTGATGGACGACATTTGCAAAGTCTTTCATACTAGACTGCTCCACCGTGATAAGGCCATCATATCGGAAGGGAACCTAACCACTATTTAAAATGACCAAAAACTGACACGCAAACATGAGTGAAAACCTGGGAGCAGCAAGCCATTAAAATGGAAGGAAGGGAAGTCCCTGCAATAAAGGAAAGAGGGCAGATTAAAGGAACAGGCCAGACAGGTGACAGGAGTGACAGGTAATAGGACTAGCAAGTGACAGGATTGGCAGATGACAGGACTGACTGAAGGCTGTACTGACTGGACTGCCTGATGATGGGACTGATAGGTGACTAGAATAGCAGGGGCCAGGACTGGAAGGAAACAGGAGTGACAGGTAACAGGACTGGCAGGTGACAAGACATGCAGGTGACAGGAGTGAATGATGAATTGACTGGCAGGACAGGACTGATTGGACTGGACTTCACTGACAGTACTGACTGGACAGGACTGAACTGACTGGACTGACTAGACATGGCTTAACTGACAATACTAACTGGACAGAACTGAATTGACAAGTCTGACGAGACAGGACTGAACTAACAGGACTGACTGGACAGGACTGAACTGACAAGACTGGCTGGAGAGGACTGCACTGACAAGACCTACAGGATAGGGCTGCACTGACAAATGTGACAAGTGTCACTGATGGTGTGGAATCATGCTGAAGCTGCTCTGACGGAACAGCACTGAGCAGGGTTGCCTAGGGTTTAAATACAGTGGCCTTGCACTAGTGCTGTAGTCCCGCCCCCCTGCTGCAACTACAGTCCACAAGAGGAGGATATACATGCTGTTCCCGGTAGACTCCTGGGGCGGTGTTCTGAGAGGCGGGCCCTGGACCTCAGGTCCGGTGGGTATAACAATTCTATTAGTTTTTGGAGCATTACTTTGCTCTGCACATCAAGAAACCCACCTGTTCCACTCAATATCTGTGGTTGTGTATCACAAGATATAGCTATGTTGTTGTTACCCTTTGTTGTAACAGGATCTTAAGCACTCATTTGAATGGTACTGCTTTATTTTCTTCAATAAATCGTACGCGTTTTGGTTAAAAAAATAATTATAATGGGTATTATATTCTGCTGTTGTTATGTGAATGACTATAGGGAATCAAAATGTTGTTTTCACGTTAATGTCCTAAAAATTATTTTGAATAGAAAAATGGTTTGTAAACATACCATATATGTATTTATAAAAGAATTGTGATGATCGACACGTTTATCAAAGTTATGTGCACCTTTAGAGTTCTCTCATGCGGGTGATCTTATACTTCTGCTTGAGTTCTAAGATAGTGATGAGCGAAATCCTCCCTTGTAGCGTTGTGAGATTTTCATCGAACTTGTGAACGGTCGGCGAGAATCTGGCAAATCAGTTTCACAAAATTGGCACATTTGATTAAACAAAAGATCATGCATAGAAGTAAAACAATCATTTATGATCAATAAAGGACATATTTTAATCAATTGTGCTAGCATTTTACTTTGATTATCGATAATTTTACTTTTATTTACAATTGTTTTACATGGAAAATTATTTTTCTCACCTAGCTTGGTTACACACACACATGCACGCACGCACGCACACACACACACACACACACACACACACACACACACCAGAATAACTGTCATTTGATTCAATATAAATGACCACATATTTGCTTCTCCATAAATGTCGATGTAATTCTGTAGACTCTGTCTAGTTAAATATCAATTCATATTCTTGAGCACTTTGATGAATTGTTTGTCAAATTAAATTTTAGCAATTTTGACTATCTGTACACCGAAGAAACTCAAATTATTATTGCTTTTCTTTTTGTGAGTATGCTGAAAACACAGAATGCCAAAACAGAAATGATTTTTTTTCCATTGTTTGAAACTTACTTTCCCTGCAATGCAGAGAATATGATTATAGGATTAGCAGAAATCAGAGCAGGGACAAGGTCCTCCAGCACCCAAGGCTGAGACACCAAAATGCGCCCCTCCATCCCTCCCACCCCAGCCGTCACATACTGATTGCTATTAGACTAAGAGGCGCCACAGGGCCCACAACCTCCCAAACACCTTAATATCTAGTTATCTGGCTTGCAGTCACTGCCATGTATCCCCTTTTCTTATTTCTTTCTGCTTCATACACAATTA